>NW_026923440.1:0-21254 GCF_032062105.1 Saccostrea cuccullata | reverse complement strand
GCCTATATAAAAAACATTTAAAAAAGAAAAAAATAAAATTTTGCATATTTTTAAACTACTTCCGGTGGACAACGGACGTGACGGCAACAAAAACTTTATACAAAATTCAAGAGAGCCTGTCACAATCTATCATCCCTGAAAGTTTCAAGACTCAATCTCAAACCGTTTTTGAGAACACTTCCGGACAAAATGACACTTTAAAAAAAGAAAATTGGCCGTATCTCGCGACCGGAAGTGACGACGGCAAAATAAAAAAAAACGCCCTAAGTTCATATGATTTGCCATCATTGCTGAAAGTTTCATAAAGATCTGTCGAGGCGTTCTTGAGAAATCGCCTGCACAAAATCGGTAAGAAAAAAAATAATAATAATAATAATAGTGGAAAAGAAACAAACGAATCAGTAGAAGGTCTTCCGTTGGAGACGGAAGACCTTAATAAGAAACAGAGTAAAAACAATATGTTCCCCAACTTCGTTTGGGGAACATAACTATAAGAGTCCACTTAATTAAACATATCTTTAAAAATGTGACAATTTAGGATTGGCTCCTCTCAAAAATATATAAGGCTGGTTCAGCGATTGTTAGCGAGGTATTCCACCAGGATTTTTTACTTATCTGTCCTTATAAATGCTACAATGATCGATCTTGCATTAATTGTATTGAATAGCACATTGCCCCCACCCAACAGATGATTCCTACCTCCTTCACGAAAGAGTTCAGCTAAGTTAAGTAATCGCGATATCAAGTATTGTATCAAAAATTTCCTAAATATTTCATCTAAAATTAAAGTATACTTTATATAAATCTGTCAAATCTCTACAACTTATACATATTTCATGAAGATTGAAGTTTTTGGCCTGTAAAATATAATACACACGCGAAAAAGGGCAAATTGAGTCATTTTTTCACACTTTTAGTGTTGTAAAATTGGACAAATTTACTATTATCAAATTGAATCGTAAGAACACAATCACTTATATAATTATATGATTGATAATTTTAACTGTTATAAAAGGTTAAATTTATTCATCCTTAGAAGTATTTTAAAAAGACAATGCACCAGGATATGGATATAATAATTATAACCTCTACACCATGCACGTTCGCATTTTGTTTACCGCTGATTAGAGTGACGTCCCTTTGGTGAATATAAAAGTTAAACCTGCTCGGCTTAAGAAATACGGCTTGAAAAATATAGCGATCTATCGATGATAATACTTACAATCGATTGTCGCCAATTTGGGCCTTTAAACGGCGATTTTTCGATAATCAGCGACTATCATAACAACACTACACACTTTTTAAAACAATGTTTTGAAATGTATGACTGGGTCTTCACTCCACTTTTTTTTTTCAAGTTAATACTCAAAGTTTGCATACAAAATGAAATATACTATTTTGGTTTCCAAAATTATGGAGAAAAGACCCACTATACCTTTTAAAAAATTATAATTTTATGATATAACTTTTGTATCTTTTCGAGAAAAACTTGAAGTCCACTGAGTCAATGGTCATAGCACAAACATGATTTAAATGCCAATCCTCTTCAGGACTTGTGTAGCATAGTGGTTAGCTTGCTAGTCTCAGTAGAGAATGCTACTCAGGATTTCTATTGCTAGGGTTCAATCTAATGGATACATGTACCACATTTTTATATCTGTGATAGTCAGTTGGTGAAAAAACTGCAACAAAAATTGCGTACAGATCTCGAGACACGTGGATATATAGGAAGTTGACATCAAATTTGCATAAAAATGAATCTCACTACCGGTATATAATATGCCTCGACAAAGAGTGTTAAAAAATTTCAAACTTCTTGCTACCATAGTTGCTGAAAAAAAAAACATAAAAATTTACACGCACAGATAAACAGGAAGTTGATGTGAGATTTGCTAAAAAATTAATCCCACCATTATCCCTCAATATGTAATGCCTATAGAAAGATAGACAGACATGCTAATTCCAATATACTCCCCAAATTTGATTGAGAATGGGTTAAAATAATTGTATGTTGTTATTGAATATTCCTCACAGTTGACTTGTAGGTAATACTTATCATTGCTGACTTGTGGGGAATATTTCTCACTGTTAACTTGTAATACTTTTCATTGCTGACTTGTGGGGAATATTTATCACTGCTGACTTGTGGGGAATATTTATCACTGTTAACTTGTAATACTTTTCATTGCTGACTTGTGGGGAATATTTATCACTGCTGACTTGTGGGGAATATTTCTCACTGTTAACTTGTAATACTTTTCATTGGTGACTTGTGGGGAATATTTATCAATGCTGACTTGTGGGGAATATTTATCACGTAGGTTATATTTATCATTGCTGACTTGTGGGGAATATTTCTCACAGTTAACAATTTTAGGTAATATTTATCACTGCTGACTTGTGGGGAATATGTCTCACTGTTCACTTGTGAGGAATACACATGTATTGACCATTGCTTTACCCTTAAAAATTTGTTTCCATATAATGTTGCCTTTGAACCCAACCAATAAATGTACACTTCAGTGTATATTGCTGACTTGTGGGAAACATTTATCACTTGTTTGGAAATGCATTATTTTATTATACAAGAACATTACAGATAAAAATTATTTTTCAACAAATAAAATAACTATCAAATCTTAAAACAAGAGGCCCATGGGCCACATCGCTCACCTGAGCACTGTGGCTAGGAAAAAGTAGAAATTGGTTTATTAGTTAACAATTTAAATCCAAAAGTAGTCCCAATACCAATCCTGGCTTTGCTATTCTTAATAAGATGATTTTTAAAGAATTTTCCTATATATGTCTATGAAAAACTTTGGTCGGCCATTGTGGCCCCGCCCTACCCCCGGGGGTCATGATTTGAACAAACTTGAATCTACACTACCTGAGGATGCTATCGTATAAATATGATCAATTATGGCTTTGTTATTCTTGAGAAGAAGATTTTTAAAGAATTTTCTATATATTTCTATGTAAAACTTTGGTCGGCCATTGTGGCCCCGCCCTACCCCCAGGGGTCATGATTTGAACAAACTTGAATCTACACTACCTGAGGATGCTTTCAAATAAATATGATCAATTATGGCTTTGTTATTCTTGAGAAGAAGATTTTTAAAGAAATTTCCTATATATTTCTATGTAAAACTTTGGTCGGCCATTGTGGCCCCGCCCTACCCCCGGGGGTCATGATTTGAACAAATTTGAATCTACACTACCTGAGGATGCTTTCATATAAATATGATCAATTATGGCTTTGTTATTCTTGAGAAGAAGATTTTTAAAGAATTTTCTATATATTTCTATGTAAAACTTTGGTCGGTCATTGTGGCCCCGCCCTACCCCCAGGGGTCATGATTTGAACAAACTTGAATCTACACTACCTGAGGATGCTTTCAAATAAATATGATCAATTATGGCTTTGTTATTCTTGAGAAGAAGATTTTTCAAGAAATTTCCTATATATTTCTATGTAAAACTTTGGTCGGCCATTGTGGCCCCGCCCTACCCCCGGGGGTCACGATTTGAACAAACTTGAATCTACACTACCTGAGGATGCTTTCATATAAATATGATCAATAATGGCTTTGTTATTCTTGAGAAGAAGATTTTTAAAGAATTTTCTATATATTTCTATGTAAAACTTTGGTCGGCCATTGTGGCCCCGCCCTACCCCCAGGGGTCATGATTTGAACAAACTTGAATCTACATTACCTGAGGATGCTTTCATATAAATATGATCAATTATGGCTTTGTTATTCTTGAGAAGAAGACTTTTAAAGAAATTTCCTATATATTTCTATGTAAAACTTTGGTCGGCCATTGTGGCCCCGCCCTACCCCCGGGGGTCATGATTTGAACAAATTTGAATCTACACTACCTGAGGATGCTTTCATATAAATATGATCAATTATGGCTATGTTATTCTTGAGAAGAAGATTTTTAAAGAAATTTCCTATAAATTTCTATGTAAAACTTTGGTCGGCCATTGTGGCCCCGCCCTACCCCCAGGGGTCATGATTTGAACAAACTTGAATCTACACTACCTGAGGATGTTTCCCCATAAGTTTCATCTTTCCTGGCTCAGTGGTTCTTGAGAAGAAGATTTTTAAAACATACCATCAAATTTTCATTAATTCCCAATTATCTCCCCTTAAATGAGGGTCTGGCCCTTCATTTGAACAAACTTGAATCCCCTTCACCCAAGGATGCATTGTGGCAAGTTTGGTTGAAATTGGCCCAGCGGTTCTTGAGAAGAAATCGAAAATGTGAAAAGTTTACAACGACGACGACGACAACGACAACAACGACGACGACGACAGACAACGGACAAATTGTGATCAGAAAAGCTCACTTGAGCCTTTGGCTCAGGTGAGCTAAAAAATCAATCATCAATATTAATAAATGTATTGACACTACATGTATTACTAATCTAATGTTTACAAGTCTTTTAAATCAAAGCACATTTATTAAAACATTTGTTTTCCTTCACTAGATTTAAAACAAATTGCAAATTTTAATTTTTTCTGGTAAAAAAAGTTTTCAATTCAAAAATAACAAGAGATGTTTGTAAAACACTTATGCCCCCCTCCCCCCAAAATTTGAATTTTTTTGTAAGTCCAAGGGTGCATAACTCTGTCAAAAATGGCACGATTGTATCCAAAACAGAACTTGACCTAGATATTCATCTGATTAATCTGTATAATAAATTTCATTTCAGTATGTGCAACGGTTGCAAAGAAAATTAACGGAAACTGCAAATAATTGAAATTTTTTCAAACTCCAAGGGGCATAACTCTGTCAAAAAATGGTGCGATCGTACCCAAAACAGAACTCGACCTAGATATTCATGTGATATATCTGTATACCAAATCTGATTTCAGTATGTGCAATGGTTGCAAAGAAAATGAGCGGAAACTGCAAATAATTAAAATTTTTCCAAGTCCAAGGGGCATAACTCTGTCAAAAATGGTGCGATCGTACCCAAAACAGAACTTGGCCTAGATATTCATGTGATATATCTGTATACCAAATTTGAATTCAGTATGTGCAACGGTTGCAAAGAAAATGAGCGGAAACTGCAAATAATTGAGATTTTTCTAAGTCCAAGGGGCATAACTCTGTCAAAAATGGTGCGATCGTACCCAAAACAGAACTTGGCCTAGATATTTATGTGATATATCTGTATACCAAATTTCATTTCAGTATGGGCAATGGTTATGAAGAAAATGAACGGAAACTGAATGGACCGACAGACCGACAGACCGACAGACAGCAGCAAAGCAATATGCCCTCCCTTCTTCGAAGGGGGGCATAATAAGTATGTTGAAAAGGATAAAAAGTCATAAAATAAGGAGACAGAGTATATATAAGCACTAATTTAATCATTGATGGATTTAATCGGCCAATGACTAATTATTATTAACCAAATTGGATTACATTTTGAAAAATTTTCTGATTATTGTTACACAGTTAGCATGGTTAGCACACATGTATATTTTCTGACAACTTCTCAGCATGTTCATGAGGCTTTTAACCTACTTTGAAATCATGAACAAGGACCAAAATTTTTTTTTTTATTTTAGATATACCAGTTTATATACTTCTATGTACATGTATTGGGCTTCATAACATACATGATATCAGCATGCTTTTTTTTTATTATTATTTCTGTTTTTAGAGCAACGGAAGTACTGTAAACCAACTTTTATTTGAGTGCAAGAAATATTCGCCAGTTTCATGACCTACATTTACTAGTGAATACTGTAGAAGTGGAAAACATTACGGTACGGTGTTTTTAATTTCACTATGTTCACGATTTAAGAATTTTCCGCGAACTTTAAACCATCGTGAATATTATTTCACGTCATTTCTACCTAGAAACAGTCATACTACCTGATTATTTACAAACAATTCTCCGTGGAATTTAAACCACCGTGAAAGGTATAACTTTCTAACAAACCGTGAAATTTTAGACACGTGAAGTTAAAGACGTCTATACTAAATAGTATTAAATTATTAATTGCCCTGAACTATTAATTTTGCTTTATATTTGTAGAGAATGTTTCCTTTCATTAGTCACGGAAATTAATCAACACAGATTAGATATGCAAATAAAAGATGACACAAATAGGGTACTACCTGGTAGTTGGTTTACAGTACTGCTCACATATAGAGTTCAAAATGAGATTTTACAGCTATCTAATCTTGACTTACCAATACTAAATCCTTCCGTTTCCATACACAAATCCAGACAAAATGCTTTCAGTTATAAAACTCTAGTTCTTTACATCCTTCATGTCCATGCAAGTGTGTCTTTTGACTTTGACTCCAAGTCTCATTCTCTAACATTTTCAAGAACAAAGTTGTATAATTTGCTCTTGTGGTGAAAACCCCAAAACCTGCAATGATAATTTTGCTTTCAGTTTAAAGATATCATTGTATATTTTTTTTAAAGTGTTCATATTTTTACCTATAATTACAAGACAGGTATATCTCCACATCACTCTATAGTAATTTTTGACCCCATGCGGCATGCCAAAATTAAGACTTAATGTATGCCCTTTCCTGATCCATATTGTTAACAGTGGGTAGGTAGGTATGAAAAATATTTTATTTTTTTTCCTTCTTCAGGGTTCGAAATTAACTTTTTTTAGCACTAGTCCGCACGGACTAGTGACTTCTAGCTTCCACTAGTCCGCAAACTATTCTACTAGTCCGCCCTATAGTATGTAAAAAGAATAACACAAATCTTAAAATTTTGTCAGTTATTCAATGAAATATGTGTCCACACATAAGTTGGAAGCATGTGGTGAAAGAAAGAGGGTTTTCAACTTTCAGAAACCTCCTCATGGCCACGTCTTTGTCTATTGATAACAATGTAGAAAACGCTTTATCATGGTTGCGTTTCTCATTTATTTTCAAACGTGTAAGATACTCGGAAATAAAATTAATAAAATGTGAACAGATTTAAGACTTATATCCAGATTTGTACTAGTCCATGCGGACTAGTACCTTATAAATTCTGCTAGTCCAACACAATTTTTACTAGTCTCGGACTTACGGACATGAGTTAATTTCGAACCCTGTTCTTGTGACATGGCCCAGAGAGCTTTCCTTTTAAAGTCAACCGTACAATAACTGCGAAACAGAACACTTTCTCCTGGATGTTTGATGAGCAGAAACTGTTTAATATGCAAAAAATCAACGATACAGTACTATTTATTTTTAGGAATGACAGAAAACTGAATCAATACCTTAAATGATAGTCATTGAAATTGCATGATAGTGCTGTTAGTATTTATTTAAATTTAATTAAAAGGAGAATAGAAATTTACAGCGTAAAGTTACCAGAGGCAGATTAAAAATTTTTAGAAAGGAGGGGTGGGTGCAGAAATCAAATGGTTTTCTTCAAAAAAAAAAAAAAGACCAAAATTACTTTATCAGACCCAAAACTTTGAGCGCGATCGTTATGTGTACTTAAATTTAAAAAGGTATACATTCAGTTAAGCAAATATAAATAATTATGAATAATAGATATTGAATCTTAAAATCTCAACATTACCTTTCAATTTTATAACCAATTTTAAATTTTTAATATGCTAGCTATCATAAAAGCTGATCTAATTGTTATTACTATGTTTCTCCATTTCCTCCAATTCGCATTATTTTGTATACCACGCCTGTTATGGGTGAGAATAACCCTAAATGCCAGCAAAGATCAATCACACAGTTTAAACTTAACAATAATTTATTTACAGTAATATACAAATCATTAAGTACAAACTTAGCAAAAATCTAAAAAATACATACATCAGAGTGTCCGTTGCTGCACACAATGTCCCAGTGAAATTATATCCCAGTAATACGTACCTCAATGATGCTTGTAAGACAATCGTATCTATGCATCGAATTGACAGGATATTTATACAGTATCATCAATCTAGAATATTCTAGAAGTTGTAAGTACATGATATTACTGGAAAGTTCTGGACATACACAAAGTTCAAGAATGTTCTAGAAAATTACCTAACATATTGACCACTCTGGAATGTTCAAGAAACTTAATGTTACTAATAATATACATGATGAAATAATACAAATACAACACATGTCACAACACCTCCCCCCTTAAAAAGTTTGAATGTCAATGAAAACTTATACCGTCAAAATGAAATACATGTACATTAATACAAAATCATGTATGTTCACGATACTCTGGACAAGGCATCTGCAATAACATTGTCTTTGCCTTTGATATGCTTAATTGTTATGTTGTATTCTTGTAACAACAAACTCCATCTAGTCAGTCTTTGATTCTTGTTTGACAATTTATGCAAAAATGTCAGGGGGTTGTGATCCGTATATACAAGAATTGGATGCAAAGTAACATTTAGATAAACATCAAAATGCTGTAAGGCTAACAACAAAGCAAGGCATTCCTTTTCAATGGTGGAATACTTTTGTTGACATTTTGTAAGTTTCTTTGAAAAATAAGAAACAACTCTATCTACCTTATCACTATGTTCTTGAAACAAAGCTGCCCCGATTCCAACATCACTAGCATCAACAGTAAGCTTAAATTGCTTAGAAAAATCTGGAGTTGACAGAACTGGGTTGCTCATAAGGACAGATTTGATTTTTTGAAATGATTTTTCACAGTCCTTTGTCCATTCAAAGTTAACCCTCTTTTGTAAAAGATTTGTAAGTGGACTTACAACTGAGGAAAAATTTGGACAAAATTTTCTGTAAAACCCAGCCATGCCCAAAAACCTCATTAACTCTTTCTTGTTTGTAGGAATCGGGAACTTTGCAATAGCTTCCACTTTAGCCATAATGGGTGTAACATAACCTTGACCTACTCTATGACCTAAATACTCAACATAAGCATGACAAAATTCGCTCTTCTCAAGGTTCACAGTTAAGTTTGCTTTAGCTAAAATGTCAAATAAAGCACGCATGATTCGGAGATGTTCGTCCCATGTGTCGCTGTATATGACGACATCATCAATGTAGGCCTCGCATCCCTCAAGGTCTTGAAGAAGGGAGTGAATCATCCTTTGGAATGTAGCCGGTGCGTTTTTCATGCCAAAAGGCATTACTTTATACTGGTAAAGTCCATCTGGTGTTGCAAAAGCAGATATTTCTTTTGCTCTTTCTGTTCACGGCACTTGCCAGTAGCCTTTCAACAGGTCAAATTTACTGACAAATTTGGCGTTTCCAATGCGGTCAATACAGTCATCGATTCTAGGTATTGGAAATGAATCAGTTTTGGTAACAGAATTCACCTTTCTATAGTCTGTACATAATCGGTACGAACCGTCCTGTTTTGGTACAAGAATACATGGTGAGCTCCAATCACTTTTACTAGGTTCAACAATGTCATTGTCCAACATGTACTGCACTTCCCTTCTTAGGTACTGCAATTTTATTGGATTGAGACGGTACGGATGTTGTTTGATAGGCAGAACGTCACTCACTATGACATCATGACAAGCTGCATTAGTTTTCTTTGGAACATCCGAAAAGATTTGATGATACTCATTCATCAAGTTTTTAACTTGTTCTTTTTGGTGAATGTTCAAATGTCCAAGTTTGGCATCAAAATCAGCCAAAATTTCTGAGTTTTTCAAGCGGACACTCTGATTACAATCTTTCTCATTCATCTCTACACTCGCATCACTCTCAATACAATTTTGAACAGTCTTAGCGTTGGCTAAAGTGGAAACTGGTTTTACAGAATTTCGGTCACACCTTTCAAAATACTCTTTTAACATGTTAATGTGACAAACCCGTTTCTCTTTACGTCGACCTGGTGTCTTAACTACATAGTTTACATCACTGATCTTGCTTTCAATTTTATAAGGGCCATAAAATCTGGCCTGTAAAGGATGACCAGGAATAGGTAAAAATACAAGAACCTTATCACCTGGCTTAAACACCCTATTTCTGGCATCTTTGTCATACCACATTTTCATTTTCATCTGAGAACTCTTCAAATTTTCTTGTGCTAATTTACAAGCATTGTAAAGTTTTTCTTTGAAATCAGACACATAATCTAAAAGATTAAGATCACTAGTCTCAGTCAGCCACTTTTCCTTCAACAATTTCAAAGGACCCCTAACCGTATGACCAAACACCAATTCAAAAGGACTAAACCCAAGAGACTCCTGGACTGCCTCTCGTGCAGCAAATAGCACAAGATGAACCCCTTCATCCCAGTCTTTCTCATACTGGTAACAATAGGTCTTCAGCATTGTTTTTAGGGTTTGATGAAAACGTTCTAGCGCTCCCTGGGACTCAGGATGATAAGCAGTTGATCTATATTGCCTTATACCCAACCCATGCATGACTTGCTGGAACAACCCCGACATAAAATTTGAGCCTTGATCCGACTGAATTGCCTTTGGTGCTCCTACAAAACTGAAGAACTTGGTTAGGGCCTTAACTATGCTCTTTGCCTTTATATTCCTAAGAGGTATGGCTTCAGGGAATCGAGTGGATGTACACATAATGGTAAGTAAATACTGGTTCCCAGATCTGGTCCTAGGCAAAGGTCCTACACAATCCACCAACACTCGACTAAACGGTTCTTCAAAAGCTGGAATTGGTTGGAGAGGAGCGGATGGTATCTTCTGATTCGGTTTACCTACCATCTGACAGACATGACACGACTTACAAAACTCAAAAACATCCTTCCTTAGCTTAGGCCAATAAAAATGACTCAAAATCCTATTATAAGTCTTATTGATACCTAAATGACCAGCCAAAGGTGTATCGTGAGCTAAACTCATGACATCTCCACGATAAGCAGCTGGGACCACTATCTGGTGAACAACACGCCACACTTCATCTGGAGAGGCGTCAGGTGGTCGCCATTTTCGCATAAGGATGCCATCTTTCATATAGAAGCATTCTCCAACTTTAGTGGCCTCTTCTGGTGGAAGTGCCCTCTTACTTAGTTGAATGATATCTGGGTCTTTATGTTGTTCAGAGAGTAAACGTTCTCGGCTGAGGATGTCCTTGCCTTGGCTAACTAGTGGATGCAACTCATCATCCTCACCACCAAATTTTGGTAACAGTTCTTTCTTCTCTTGCTTCTTGATATTGTGTGGTTCCTTGTTGGTTTGAGTGCCATCAAGGTCAGATAAGAAAGTGTCATTCAAATCAATATCAACAGAGGAATTCGTTTTGTCAAAGGCTTGAGTATGGTCTGCCTCCATTTCTCGTCTTCTGGCCATCGCTCTAGTCACAGCACAAGCTGGATAAATGTCATCATCTTCATGGTCGCACATGACATCTGGAGTGATTTTCTCACAAACTATAGGATCTGGTACAACTTTTCCACCAGCTAAATCGTTACCTAGCAACAAAGAAATGCCTGGAACGGGAAGAGTAGGTCGAACACCTACGATAACAGGTCCAGTAACTAAATCTGACTTCAAACTAATTCTATGCAGGGGAACATCAATGACGCCTAGCTCCACACCCTGTAATAAAACTGACCCACCAGTAGAAGTCTGCTCAGACAAAGGAAGCACGCCCTCTAACAATAACGTCTGTGCAGCACCAGTATCTCTCAAAATCTGGACAGGTTTTATTTCGCTAGAGTCACCGAGTGAAACAAATCCCTGAGACATAAAGGGCTTATAATCCTCCATAGAATCAATAGAACTGGACTGTGAACCCTGGACATCAGGAGTGTCAGAACAAATCGAAACTAAGGCTTCTCTATCACCTCTAACTGCCGCGCAAGCATGTGGTTGAGTTTTATCAAAGTCATTTTTTCTCTTAAGTTTAAAGCATTCACTGATCAGATGACCTTTTTTCTTACAATAACTACAAGTAGGAAGCGACCCTATTCCAGAAGATCCTTCAAAACGTCCTGGACCGGACTTAGAACCACCTTGGGATGGAGACTGGGAACTTGTGAAAGACTGAGACCCTGAACCACTCTTTTTATATGTGTCTGAATTTGTAGAATTACTGCTAGTCTGAGATCTTGATACAAAATTCTTTTTATGAGACAGAGCATAAGTATCAGATATGACTGCTGCCTCTTCAAGAGTTTTCACATTCTTATCTTCTAGATGTGTTTTCAAATCTTGAGTAACACATTCCTTAAACTCTTCTACCAGGATGACTTGGCGCAAATTAGCAAAAGTTTTATCAAGTTTCTTAGATCTAAACCAGTGATCAAATAAATCTTCTTTCTCTCGTGAAAATTCAACAAATGTTTGATTATCAAACTTTCTATACTTTCTGAACTTTTGTCTATATGCTTCAGGTACTAATTCATATGCTTTTAATATTGCTGCTTTGACTTTCTCATAGTCTGAACTTTCAGCTACCCCTAGTGCAGAGTATACCTCAGCTGCTTTGCCAACCAGTACACTTTGTAACATTGTTGACCAAACGTGTTGTGGCCATTTAAGATTTTCTGCGACTTTCTCGAATTGGGGAAAATACTTGTCTACAGATTTTTCTTGAAATTTCGGAACTAACCTAATATTTTTTGCTGCATCAAATTCATTCCTGACAAATGAGGGTTCTGAATTCTGCTGTAATCTTAATTTCTCTAACTCAAAGTGCTCTTGTCTTTCTAATTTGTCTAATTCAAATTTCCGTTCACGCTCTCGTTCTTCTCTTTCTCTTTCTCGTTCTTCCCTTTCTCTTTCTCGATCTTCTCTTTCTAATTTTTCTCTTTCTTATCGCATTTTCTCTAACTCTAATTGAAACTGATAGTCTGCCATTTTATAAGAGCCTAACTCTGATCTAACTGTATATTCTGGAAGTTCGTATTTTTCAAAGATGTTTTCATCTACAAGTTTGTTTGCAACCTTAATTCTAATGTCTTGCTTTCTCTGTGAGGATTTAACTTCTAACCCAAAATGCATACCTAATGCGATCAAGTCATCCTTTTTTAACGAATCAAAAACCTGAACACTTGGTGAACTTAGAAAGTCTGTGACCGAAAACACCATGTTGATTTCTGCTGGCTTATAATCAAATTTAACGGTTCAATAAACAAAATTTTGACAATAAACTGCAAAAGTGCAAAAAAAAATTCTTTATCCCGGACGAGCCCCCAATTCTGTTATGGGTGAGAATAACCCTAAATGCCAGCAAAGATCAATCACACAGTTTAAACTTAACAATAATTTATTTACAGTAATATACAAATCATTAAGTACAAACTTAGCAAAAATCTAAAAAATACATACATCAGAGTGTCCGTTGCTGCACACAATGTCCCAGTGAAATTATATCCCAGTAATACGTACCTCAATGATGCTTGTAAGACAATCGTATCTATGCATCGAATTGACAGGATATTTATACAGTATCATCAATCTAGAATATTCTAGAAGTTGTAAGTACATGATATTACTGGAAAGTTCTGGACATACACAAAGTTCAAGAATGTTCTAGAAAATTACCTAACATATTGACCACTCTGGAATGTTCAAGAAACTTAATGTTACTAATAATATACATGATGAAATAATACAAATACAACACATCTCACAACACGCCCAATCATAATTCAATAGTAATTGAGGTTTTGAAAAGGATTTTTAGTTATTTTTTACATATTATTTTGTTTCTTATTTATTCCATCAGCATCTAAACCCCAAGGCCAAGGTTTGAATTGTAACAAATTTTAAAAATAAAAGGTGATCTTTAATTAAGGCCATCCTTAAAAAAATGTTTGTTTGGAATTGCCGCCTGGGGGTTTTCACACTCAGGAGGGAGGGAGGGATTTTATTATTTTTTTTTTTTACAAATTGAAGCTAAATGATAAAAAAAATAAAATCTCAATGAACAGTGGTAATATCCATTTATTATCCTCTTTCTTTTATTTTATTAATATTATTTGGTCCGATTTTGAAAAAAAAAGATATACACAGAATGGTACTCAAATATTCATCTCATTTAGATGTTAAGATCTGTTCATTTATTAATAGTTAAATTTCAGCACCAAACTTCTGGTTTATTTTAAGAATCTTTATTACACAATACTTTTATCAGTCTATTTCGTAATATTTCTCTTTGAAATTTACCCCTTTGTTAAGACAACGCTTGCAAACAGTTTGAACCACACAAAATTTCTTAGGAATAGTTGGGATGTTTTGTGGAAAACCGGGACGGGGTGCTTGGTGCGTTCTCGAGTTTTCACCATGCATCAGTTTTCACATTACGTTTCAAAGACTTGTCATACTGACAGACAACATTTTTCCTTTATTATTTGGGATAGAACGTTTCTGATCCATGTAATTTTTAAAGTGGGAACTGAACGATCATTTTTTTTTCAACATGACGGACTTAACTTATCAAGTTCAATGTGCAATCTATTACAATAGCTCTTTCAAGATATCGATGATTCATTCCATTTAATTTTTTATTCATCTTTTATCTTTATAGAGATGCATAAATGTTCTACTCTTCAACGAAACGCTTAAATGTTTCCAACATGGTCTGACATTTTGGCGGCTTTTATTTTGTCAAATCGCCACCTATAATCGCTATTTCATAAATACTATGAAGAAAGCGTTTTATTGACCCGAGTTGTTAAGTTAATGTGAGCTCAAACCCGACTTTGAAAAACTATTTTGACGAACGAACTAACTTGTACTAAACAATGTAAGACGATATTTAAAACGATAAAAAAAATATTGTTAATATTTTGCCAATAAAATTTTTTGAGCGGGGGGTATTTTAATGAGGCGGGCGGCAATTCCAAACAAACTATAATTTTATTTTGGCCTAACAGTAAGTATTTAATTAAAATGAATTTATTAGACATTTTAATTGGGCCTAAATAAATAAGTAGTGTGTTTTCAGCATGTTCAGTTCCCCGCCTAACTCTAAGAAATATAGGAGCCGGCCCTCAATATTTTTCTGCTAATATCTTTCCATTCAGTAAACTACTGTATGTATACTTTAAAATGCAGGCTTCATATTTTAGCAGCTTTGGTGCAGACAACAATGCACTAATTCACGAATACCGCTAAGAAATCATTTACATATTGATATATACAATACACCGCACATACATGTGTAGCGCTAATTTATAATTATTATGCCAACCCAGTGATTATGCTAAATTTTGAAAGCACCAAATTATATACACATATTACAGTATTCCAGTTTACAATTAGAAATGAAATCCCAATCTTGATCACTTCCATGTTCATGATGTTTGAGAAATGCATATCTTACACATATTAATCAGAAATATTTTGACAGTGAAATCCTGGGGGAAAGTGGCAGCGTGCCTCCCAATAAAATGTTAAAATAAAATAAAAATGTTTTTCCTACCTACCTACCCTATCTTTCCTAAGGTTAAAATAGGAAACACTATTTTTTTATCTTGGCCTTAGCAAAATAAAAAAAAATACTTATAATACATCGATAATGATGGTCTAAAATCATGAAAATATTTTCAGTAGGGCAATCAGGATGAATGTAGAACAGGGTGCAGGTGAAAGATAATGAAGGCAAATGGACACTATGCAAACCAACGCATGCGAATAAATATATACAAGTAGGAAGAATGACTTGATAAAAAAAGATAGCTAAATCAAGCTTTTTTTGGAAGAATTAAACATGTTAAATACCTTGTCTAACCAAGCTAAGAAATTTTAGCTACGTAAATCTATAAATGTACCGATTTCAATGGACCTTTTGAAAAGGTGGAGTTCTCTGTGATACATTTCTGACACTGAGTCAGTGTGTGACTGACACCGTTTATTAATACACGTACAGTTTAAGTCAGATTAACTTTTACAATTACAGCAAAATACGAAATGGCGGTTAAATTTTCAATAGCCTGCCGGATAGCTCAATAGGGTATTTAATTTGGTCTACCAAGTATCACATTAGGTTTGAATCTAGGTCACAAGGTTACTCAGGTGTATCATTAGATTTTACAGGTAAATGTGAGTTGATTTCAATGTTGTATGAAGCCACATGTATGTGCCAAAGTGCATGCAATACTTTCTTTAATTGCAAATACTTCTTGCAGAATTAGTGAATGACAGCCCCCCTTTTCCATTCTTACAAAAGGTATTGTTAAAAAAGTCAGGACAAAGTTAGCTCCCCACTTTTCCCACTTTATGGATTATACATAAACAGCCTAAACAGGCACATAAACTGAATAATATCATAAATACTTGGAATGATATAAAGAGCACATATAAAATGTATTAAATTAATTATGATGATTATTTCTACACCCATCAAATTTCTCTATTCATATCTGTTACTCTCTGAAAAACTGAAATTTGAATTGATAAAGGGCTTGTTTTACAAAAGAAATTATGGCTAAGACTAGGTACTCTTGCTATTTATTCTATTCTTTACCATATTCAATTCTTATTTTATTCTTTCATATTTTAAAAAATAACATAGAGGCAAATTAATTAAAGGCATATCATAATTAGGGAATTCTTCACTGCTATGAGAGTTAAAAACTTTCAGTTATATATATTAGGGATGGCAATCGATTGCAGAATTGCTAATCTGTTAACTGCAAAACATTCCGACCAATTAACCGGTTAGTCGTATCGAGATATACATTTTGACATTTTCTTTTCATACACACAAGATAACTTAAAAGACGTTAGAAGTTACATTCTGTTTATTATTTTGATCAGGGAATTTTATGTACATGAGAGTATATATTATTTTAATTTTAATAGACAAGAAAAAATTAAGAAAACCATGAATCTTGCTTGAGAAATCAGACAAGGATAATCTTCCAACGCAGATGTTAAAGCTAATTCTGCATTGTCACCATAATTAGAACTATGTCTGAACTCTTACTTTATTTAAAAGTTACAACATTCTTTACAGAAATATGATTTAATAGATAACGGCAAAATATAGACATACCTTAATTAAAAGTGCTTAACGGTGATGTTTTTAATATCATTAAAAAACCACGGGACTATTTGGGTAACGGCTTGATGTTTTAAAAACAGTCATTAAAACCTTATGAATTGACCAATTACCCCTGCGATCTCAGTTCTGAGAGTTATAATTACCTCCAAATAATTTGAATTATAAGACGTGTAAAAACACTAAATAAACATCTATGCAGCGCTTTCCTTTCTTAAAAACAGAAGGGATTTTAAGGAAACTGCGCTCAAATTTACATATTTTTTATTTTTTCTGACTAACTGATTACGGATTTTCTAAGCGATTAGCTACGTTCCGACCGATTAATCGATTGACCGGTTACAAACTGCCATCCCTAATATATATTAATTATTTTTAAACCTATATTAATAAATCTAGCAAAACTATAAAATCAAAAATCATGGATGATGAGATTTTGATGTACAACAAATAGTGTACTCAAATGTATTTGAATGCTGGATTAAGCAATGTTAAGCAGTTTAATCTAAAACATGGGTGCTGGTGCTATTGTTTACTAACATTTGTCTAAAAGAGAAATTTTCCCTTACCAAAATGAAATGTTTGCTGCAAGTTTGCGGCAAGCTTGCAGCAAGTTTGCGGCAAACAAATCTATGTACCAGAACAGTATGCCAGAAGTGTGCAGTAAATGCAGCTAGCAGCACACAGTATGCCACTTGCGGTTCATTGTGTGCTGCTAGGGGCACATATGTACTTCTAGCGGCACATTAAATGATCTGATGCACATATGTGCCAGAAGTATGCCACAATTTTCCCTTAGATGCCTTCTATTTATATAGTGTGCCAGAAGTGTACCAGAAATGTTTCTTTTAACTATCAAAATCATTGTGTGCCAAAAGTGTGCCATAAAGATTTAGGAACGACTTGTCTGTTGCGTTACAGACCTATCTAAGAACGGCTTATCAGTTCACATCCGGTTTAGAAGTTTGCGCCAATTTTAAACCACCTGGGTCATGACTCATGACAAGAACAAAGAGAAAGGAGAAAACAGCAACATAGACCGTGGATAAAGAGAGAATGTGAGTATTTTAAAAAAAATTGTATAACACTGATGTCTTTTTAACATAGAAATAAGACTTGACTGTATTTGCTGAGGCAGTTAGAATTTTTACAGTCCTTGTTCATAACAAATTGGGTCGATATAGAATATGTTTTTATTTTTTGTTCTATCCAGATGGACTGATGATGAATCAGTAAACGGCTCCACAAAGAATAGATCAGAAGGGCATTTATCTGCAGGAAAGGATTCTGCTAACTAAGAGATGGACTAAAAGTAAGTAATCACAATTAAGAATTATAGGTCCATATAAATGTTTGTCATATAAACAAATAAACAAATGATAAACTACACTTTACATTATATAATTTGTCAAAGAAGCATGTAGTTTTATTTAACGAAGTGTTGTTTTTGAATCCTTGTTTGTCAATCTATCCTGAAATGCCATTTAATATGATTTTAATGCACACAAAACAAGATACAAATGTGGGATCTCTAGGTCAAAATTAGGGTTAATTCATTGCTTAAATAACTATTGGTTTCAATGACTGCAATGCGAGTAATTTCTCTCTATCTTTTTAACAGGTACTTGCATAATGTTGGAAAGGAAGCCCCCCCCCCCCCACCCCCCCAATCATGAAAAGTTAGTTGAAATGTTAGAGTGAACTTGAAGTACTGTACCAAGAAAGTAGTTAATAAATATTCCTATCAAATGTGTCGCCCGCATGGTTAGAGCGTCTGCTCTCGAGTCACGAAGTAAGGAGTTGAATTCCACTGTGGATCCTTCGGATGAGACTGTATAAACTGAGGTCCCATGTTGCAGTAGGTGATGATCAAAAAAGATCCTCCCTGCTCAATGGCCCTGAGTGCCAATTAATGTAGTATAGGACAAAATTTGCAGCTCTCCCACGGCAGATGTTGGCATCTCCATATAAGTGAAAAATTCTCATGAGGGACTTTAAACAATATACAATCAATCAATTAATGGAAAATGCAACAGATGAGGACACTCTTTCAACATGACATGGATTCTTCAAGGGGATTATGTTGTTGTTGTTTTAAAAGTGATAGAATCAAGACACTGAACAAAATGGTCGCCTTTACTGTGTAAATAATATTGTGAGATTTAATTTGTCAAAATACTTTAGATGTTTATTCATATCATGCAGCACTATTTACTTTGATATGTGCAGTTGAAATTCATTGTAAGAGGTGAATCTTTTCTTTGATGTAAAATGTTTTGTGATTGTTGTTAACTACAAATCCTCTATTCATTTTGCATAATGACCAATGTAAATTTGTGCCATTATTTTACTCAAAGGTTGTGAATTTATTTTTTTTAATCTGTTTCTTTCTCTATCTGACGTATACAGTGTAACTGTTCAATCAACAGATTTTGTTCCGTACTGTGCAAGTTTTTTTTACACATTAATATTATAGTTAGTGTTATATATACATGTACCTTTTTACCTTGAAATTTTCATAAATAATTTTTAAAATGGCTTAAATGTTCTTTTTTTTTTATAGTACATGTATTACATGTTGCTGTCATGTTTAATCACGTTCTTTTAAAATAAATTTGTTTAGGTAAAGTATATTAGCTTATGGAATTGTATATGCAGAAATGTGCCACAAGTGTGTGCCACAAATTTGCAGTTAACTATATGCCAGAAATGTGCCGCAAGTGTGTGCCACAAACTTGCAGTAAACTATATGCCAGAAATGTGCCGCAAGTGTGTGCCACAAACTTGCAGCTAAGTGCATAATGTAAGGATTTGAAATGTTTGCCGCAAATGTGCCAGAACTTTGCCGCAAATATGCCGCAAACTGTGTGCCAGAAAAAAATTTGCATACGAAAAATCTATTTGCGGCAAGTTTGCCGCAAATATTTGCCGCAAGGTTGCGGCAACTTTGCCGTAAACTTGCTGCAACTATGTGCCAGAAGGCTTTTATTTTGGTAAGGGTTACCCTGTAATATGAAATTACTTGTATGTTAATTATGAAAATAGATTACAATGGGTTTTTATGATGGAAGTGACAAGACTTGATAGCAATTAGAAGTGTGCAGAATATATATTCATTATTGAAGTGCTGGAATACAATTTTACTGAAAAAAATATTTCAATTAAAGAAAAGTATTGCATGTATTTACAGCATAAAACTTAAGCACATACATGTGGCTTCATACAACATTGAAATCAGCTCACATTTACCTGTAAAAACCAATGATACACCTGAGTAACCTTGTGACCTAGATTCAAACCTAATGTGATACTTGGTAGACCAAATTAAATACCCTATTGAGCTATCCAGCAGGCTATTGAAAATTTAACCGCCATTTCGTATTTTGCTGTAATTAGCCCACACAGGCCTCACTAAACAGCTAAGGACCAGACAGTCGCACCGTCTAGCATAATTTGTATTACTCCAGCATGCTAGAGGGCATGAGGAGGATAGGCACATGTTTCACAAAAAATGGGGACAAGCCTTAAACGCTTACCATATCCCGGGGGTGCTGAATTCATATAAATCTGTAGTTTGTTTATACAGGATAGCCATTAGGCCTATAAACATGATACAATTAAAAAAAAATAACCGAGGTCTAGGTCGGGTCAAACTTTCCCAAAGTTTTACGTGCATTCATTATTAAATGTTAGGGTCTTTACGAACGTCTGTAAGAAATAACTGCATGCATGATTTACGTAGTTAAATAAGTTTTCAGCCTATAATATCTTTTAAATATGATAAAAAATCTACTTACCACATATTCTCGGAGCAGCCATTGCCCGCAATAAATTGGTATCATATGGGGTCCAGTTTAAATTCCACTGCGTTCCGAATGAACATTTCCCAGCATCCTCAAACATTCGTTTTACGGTGCAGTGAGAAAATTACTGCGAGTCAATTTTACGGACTTATGGGGATTTTTTCAAAAATGACCACAAATCGAATAAATATTATCAGTAGAACACGTAGAATTCAAAAAACCCCATGACCATATTTGTGGGGAACGAGAGAGTTCCCCACAATTCTGAACTTTCCCCATAAGAAAGGTCTTTTGTCAGGTGTGAGTTCCCCACAAGTCGGTGAGCGCGAGTGCTCTCTCTCTCTCTCTCTCTCTCTGTGTTCTTCTCTTTCTCTTCTCCTTCTAAATTTGTCTCTACAATTTCTCTCCAGTGCAAGCAAGTCTTTGCTTCTGCTGTTCATGAATGGAAAGATCATATTCGAGACTGGGTGAGAATCTAAATCATGAAAGACAATTCTTTTGTGCATAATATTCATATGTATATCATATTCTTTTTTAGATAGTTTTATA
>NW_026923439.1:0-213075 GCF_032062105.1 Saccostrea cuccullata | reverse complement strand
AATAAGGGAACTTTAAACAGTATCAGTAATTGTAGAAATTTTATTCGATGTTCATTGTGAAATAAATGAGAGCAAAAAATTACTGCACAGTTATTTGTACTTGCTCACCTTGGTCAGGCTCATTTGTCTGAGAGACGTGTGATACTACATCAGTTTCTACAGCGGGGTAAGCATTGTTGTCAACATCTGAAATTGTAGAAAATTCTTCTTATGATGTACTTAGAGTTTACATAAAATTATTAGTAATCACAAAACAAGAGGCCTATGGGCCACATCACTCACCCTTTAGCCAGTAACTTTAGCCATGTCACAGTTTTTTACCAAATACCCCCCCCCCCTTCTTTGAAAATTTATATTGTGCAACCCTCCTACCCTCATGGTTCATGAATTGTAAAATTTAGAATCTACACATGACAGACAAATTTTAATAGAAAATGTCACCTAGAAAAACTAAAGTGACTTAAATATATAAGATTTTTTTCTGATGAATGATTTTGCGCAGTCTGAAAATGAAACCATTTATAAACATCATACCGTTGACTTCAGTGAGGTCTCTAAAGTTAGGTGGAGGTAATGAGGCATTAGTTGATGTGGTCAGCTGCTGAACTCTGTCTAAATAAAGAGAAAATATATGGAAATAACAAACAGTATTCAAGCTCAAAAGTCCCTTCAAAAAATACATATCAGGAGCAGGGCAAACATGGACTTGTATACATAAGGGACAAATCCAATATCGATACTTGTCTTGTTTGGCATGCATAATCTGGTCAATCTACAGTACACACAACCCCAACTCAAACGAACAAGAAGAACAACAGAAAAAAAGGCTCATGGGCCACATCACTCAACTGAGTAGCTTTGGTGATGCAGTTATTTACCAGATTGCACATCTACCCCCCCCCCCTCCAACCGTCTTGATTTTAATAATTTTGAATCTACACTACCTCAGTATGCTTTGCTTAAGTTTCTCAGCTTTCCTGGCCCACTGGTTCCTGAGAGAAAGATTTTAAATATTTTTTCTTATATATTTCTATGTCTGTGTAATTCTTGGATTTATTCCCTATTGTGACCTCCTCCTACCCCTAGGGGTCATGATTTGAACAATTTAAAATCTACACTTCCCCAGGATGCTTCCACATAAGTTTCAACTTTCCTGGTTCTTGAGAAGAAAATTTTTAAATTTTTTTTAAATTTTTTCCTAAATATTTCCATGTAAAACTCAGATCAGCTGTTGTGGCCCTGCACTACCCTTGGGTCCTGATTTGAAAAAAAACGTGAATCTACACTATCTAAGGATAATTCCACATGAGTTTCATCTTTCCTGGACCCGTGATTCTTGAGGAGATATCTAAAAGACGCCCTTAATTTTTCACTAAATCATAATTATCTCCCCTTGGAAGAGGGCGTGGTCCTTCATTTGAACAAACTTGAATTCCCTTAACCTAAAATTACTTAGTGGCAAGTTTGGATGAAAGAGGCCCCGTGGATCTTGAGAAGAAGATAAAAATGTGAAAATTTTGTGATGACAACGACAACAAAGGCGATAGACAACAAAGGCAATAGACAACGGACAAATTTTGATTAGAAGAGCTCACTTGAGTCTTCGGCTCAAATAAGCAAAAAAATGTGGATTCATCCCTAATGTACGACGGCGTATTAGTGCCATTTTAACAATGTAGATTTTATTTTTTTTCATCCTTTGTACAATTTAGTAAATCGTTTGTACGATTTAGTAAATCGTTTGTACGATTTAATAAATTGTTTGTACGATTTAGTAAATCGTTTGTACGATTTAGTAAATCGTTTGTACGATTAAGCAAATCGTTTGTACGATTTAGTAAATCGTTTGTACGATTTAATAAATCGTTTGTACGATTTAGTAAATCGTTTGTACGATTTAGCAAATCGTTTGAACGATTAAGCAAATCGTTTGTACGATTTAGCAAATCGTTTGTACAATTTAGTAAATCGTTTTTACGATTTAGTAAATCGTTTGTACAATTTAATAAATCGTTTGTACGATTTAGTAAATCGATTGTACGATTTACCTAATCGTACAACATTTAGTAAATCGTTTGTACGATTTAGTAAATCGTTTGTACGATTTAATAAATCGTTTGTACGATTTAGTAAATCGTTTGTACGATTTAGTAAATCGTTTGTTCGATTTAGTAAATCGTTTGTACGATTTAGTAAATCGTTTGTACAATTTAATTTAGTAAATCGTACAAACAATTTATTAAATTGTACAAACGATTTATTAAATTGTACAAACGATTTACTAAATCGTACAAACGATTTACCAAATCGTACAAACGATTTATTAAATCGTACAAACGATTTACCAAATCGAACAAAGGATTTACTTAATCGTACAAACGATTTACTAAATTGTACAAACGATTTACTAAATCGTACAAACGATTTAATAAAAAAAATTCTACATTGGTAAAATGGCACGAATACGCCGTCGTACTAATGTTATGTTAAGAACAGGAAATTTTTACAATTATATTGGATAAAAGTAATTACCTTTTATTTCTTCCACAACTTGTTCACCAAGACTGAGATCTTCCTTGTGTTTAGATACACATGTTCTGCATACAGCTAAAAAAATGACATTTAAAAAGAATCATTAATATTGTCTCCTTTCTGTTTTTTTTTTAATGAAAACTTTACTTTTGCTAGTTTTTAGCTAACTGTTAAGACCTACTACATTTATGACTGATGAACATACTTGGGTCCTATTACAAAAGATCTTGATTATGATCAGAAAATGTAAATGTATCTAACATCTTGCCTATATCTTTTAGAATTTAAATATACACAATAATTTACAACAAAAAAAAATATTTTGGTCTCAGTTGTAAAATATATTTTAGTCTCACTGTAATCAGTGGTAAAGTCGTAGGTGTAAATTTTTTTTAAGCCTTGGCTCAGTATGTGCTTTTGGTGCAAAATATCTAGACTAAGTATTAATCTGACCTCAAACATGGCTGTATTGACCTTACATGTACTTCAAAATCATAATTTACTAAGACTTGGCCGACGTCAGTGACATTTCAAATTTTAAAAATCAATATGAATCAAATAAAAACACACATGGTAAGGCAATTAAAAAAAAATTGTTTGGATGCCCCAGCTCTTCCCACTGTATGACTAAAAATGGCCTGATTTATATTTACATTTCAATCTGAGCCAAAATATTGTATAATATATCAAGGTAGTATCCATTTATTTTTTTTTTTCATCCTGCAACACAATTTTACATATTACATGTACCTCCAAAAAGCTTTATTCAACTGATCTCAGCACATATTTTCGGTACTAACTAAATTGCCACATGCTATAACACTGCAATATATTTGATGTTTCAACGGTTTTTAAATTTAGGAATAAATTCTATGAACACATGCAAAATGCTTATTTTGGCATTGACCGAATATTGTTTTACTTTACTATTAGAGTACCTTAATTAAGTGGTGCTTGCATTATAAACATTTGTAACAGGGCTCTCACACCTACTTTTCTGTCCTGGGGTCAGGGGTCAATTAAACTATGAAACAAGTGACAATATATGTGGAATAATATAAGCCTACTAATCTATGTTCTTCAGTAAAACATCTTATTTTGTGTTTCTGTTGTTGCAAATTTGAACCATGTGCCCAAATGGGATATAAAAGTCTGTTTGGGATATAACATCCTGACTGGAATATAAATTTACATTGTAAAAAATGAACATTTTTTATTACCATGTACTTTAATATTTTTTTTTTTGCAAAATTTCATTTTTTGCACTGTACATTTTATATCCCGGCCATTAGGATATCATGTTTTAAACGGACTACTATAAACCATTTGGGCGAGTTTTCCCAACCTGTTGTAGCTGCAGAACTGTAGCTCTCAAAAAAAAATATGTAGACAGGCTGGAGAGTTACATTGCCACCCATTGAAAAAAATGTATATTTATTGAACACAAAAATGTGTGTATCCATGTGTTCCTAATATTTTTTCACTTTTCCCATTTCAAAACATTAATGTTTTTCATAGGTCTTTTGACCCTGAAATTTAGATCAACAAAAATTATTCTTATTTATGCTGCCATTTTGATTTGCAAGATAATTTAGTCTAACATGCTTTGTACATATGTAAAATACAAAAGTAGTTGGTATAGGAATAAGATTATTTTTGAAATCTAGTTTTTTGCAACTGGGGTAAGAATTTTAAAGAATTAATCTAGAAGTTAGTGCAACTTTTTGTATGCAATAAATTTTTGTTTTTGTTTTTTCAATGGGCGGCACTATAGTTCTCAGGGATGTCATTTTGTATTTTTTTCGGAGAGCTGACACACTCCTACAGATCTGCAGCTAAACCTGTTGTCAACAGGTCCGGCACAATCTCTTAATTAAGCTATATAGCTTTAAAAAGCTATATAGCTTTATAAAGCTATTCAAAATAGCTTGATAAAGCTATTTACATGCAATATTTCACAAAAACGTTTTTTGAAAGAAATAAACAAAAAGTCGCAAATATTTGACTCTTCATATATGTACTATGGACTATCAAAAATACTACCTAAATCATAGAAAGTTCTAACATTGCTGCTGTTGAATACTTTTAAGCAAATATGAATTTCTATTGTTTGAGTAACTGTGTGTTCGGTGAGGCGTGGGTAAGTATGATTGCTTCTCATTGTGCTGAACTGTTACTAATCAATTATCCTGTTGGCCATAACAGGCCTCCTTTATAATTTCATTCAAGAAATAACTGTGTTGTCACTCATCAATAGCCCCAAAACTTTTAAAACTTTGAGTTCAAAGTCTCTCAAGGAGACGCAATTTGGTGAGTAATTTTAACATGCATTGTATTTAAAAAAGTACAAAGTTTAATATTTCCACTGCACCATGGTGCGACTTTTTGCACATGTTGAAAAAATAAAACATTTGAGAAAAAAGTCTGAGAAAATAGCTTAATCAAGCTATTCTGAATAGCTTAATAAAGCTATTTAGCTAAATCAAGCTATATAGCTTAATCAAGAGATTGTGCTGGACCTGGTCAAGTTATTTTGTTGCCATAAACTTTTAACTACATAAGTAGCAAGTTTAGATCTCATATATATTCAATACTTGTTCAGGAAAAACTATAAGCTTACGTATAATAATTCAAAGATATTAATTCATAACTTTGTCAGCTTGGACAAATTTCTTATTACCTTCACCTATCGGAACTGACAACTGTTGGCGCAACCAAAGTTCCCGGCTCAAAACTGGTGTGATGCCTCTGTCTGGTTTTGTTTTAGATGAACCGTGAAAGGGGTGTACACATGATCTCTTGCTACGTCTCCAGTACAGGCCAAGTGTGTCTCTGTGTCTTTGGCAAATTTTCTTGCTTAGGTTTGCTAGCGTTATCACATTGACACCCGCTCTGGATAGTATCAAATAACTTTCAGGCAGATCTATACCGTTACAGTTAGAATTTAAATATCTGAGGTGATGAAATGTTGGTTTGACACAGTCTTTCAAAAGATAAATCGCTGTTTCTTCGCAATCTTTACCAAAATCACACACACCCGACGACATCGCTGCCATTTTCCCTCCATGTAAATAATGACTTTCTTACTCTTCATGCACTGAAGAGTTCGAAAAGATCGATAATTCCGGAAAAAAATAAAGAGATTCAAAGGTTTATTTCTTGATATTCCTTGTAAATCCAAGAAATTCCTTGAAAAATAGTGTGTAAAATAACACATTAAATCAGATAGATAATTATAAACAAAAGTTCATCCGTTGTATCAGACACAACACTGCGTTTCTCATAGACATATAAAAGGTCAAGTAGATTTTCTTTTATAAAACCTTTTGAATTTCCCACATGAATAAGACTTGGGAAGCAAAATTCAACTTAAAACAAAAAGTTATACTTATCAATTCAACATAGAACACAAAAATTTTCAAAATCGTTGTTTTATTTTATATTTTAGGAGGGCTTATAAAAGTGCTGTTTTTCCTTGCAAATCCAGCCCACCAATGGGCTATAAATAGATTCGGGGATATCTCGATTAGGAGGACACCTTTGTTAAAAAAAATTTCAGAATAGTTATATAGGTCCATTCTCTTAAAAATTATGTATTTAAAATCGTCTATTTTAAATGTGACTTGTATAACAAATTTTTCATTTTGCATGATTTTCTCGTAGACTCGCTCTTAAAGGTGTAAAAATACTCAATTGAGTCATCAAATGTGAACATTTTACAATGCATTTCAATTTTGCAACTTAAAATGGAAACCTTTGAAGTGATTTTAAATTTAGATAACATATTTTTATCTTTTGCAGAATAAATTATGTATCTTTTGAAATGAAATGAATTCCTTGTTTTGTTTGGAAACAGGAAGTAATTTTCAGGTGAATTATATCACAACCTTTTGTTTTGATTGATATCAACATGCTAAAAAATATGAATTATTTAACACATCGAAAACAATAAATGCATCAAAAAGATGTCTGTGGTTTTTCACCTAAACTTTTTGTTTAATTTCACAAAAAACTCTTGTTTGCAGACATTTGCTATTCTCAATTTGATGGATTTTTGATTGTGAAATATGAATATTTATTAATTTTGTGACACCTGATATTAAATGTTTTGTGGTGTACATATAACCATTACCCGCCCCGAGTTCTCCTCGTCTAGGTATGATTATGTCCTTGTAAACATTTTAATTAAAGAAGTCTTATATGACTCATTGCTCCCCACTGCATAATGACAAACCTTTATAAAGAGATTTCTATTGTTCAGAAATAGAGCAATTTATTTTATCATTCTTTATAGTATTACTCAATTTTATTTACAAATACCTTTTCATTTTGATTTAATAGCAAGTGACATTTTCAATTTTTTTTAAACAAGATGCAATTAATTCTTTTAGAGGGACCCGAAAAAATGAGAGTTTTGGATTTATAGGAATTTCCCAGGTAAAACTTGTCTCTCAAAGCAGTCTTTTTTTGTATTAAATTAATGCGTTTCTCATGCATGAACGTTGTAAGGGTCTGTCTCTTATAAAGTAGCGTTCTCATCACAATTCACATCAGGTCGTTCCCTCTGGGTATTTTCCTTTCTACAAACCATGTTGAAAATGTGTGCTTAAGGTTTACCAAGATGTGCTGGGAATTAATTCTCATAACTGGAATACCTTTAGAATATGAAAAATGATATTAAAAAAGAAAAAGGTGTGTTACAGTACTTAAACTTTGATTAAGAAAATAGACAACAATTTCAAGAATTGTGCAATAAAATACAATATGACAAACCATATGCTTTGTTCTCTCTTCGTCTATATGTTAATGTACCATTAATTCTAAGAACTTTTACATGTACATGTATGTGATTTCTTAACTACATGTGAGATGAATGCTGATAACCAACCCAAGTCAGTTTTATTTGGGGGAGGGTAGTAGACAGGAGGTTATTTTTATTCAAGGTGACTTACACATATATAAAGACACTTTAAAAGTAGTTTATCCCTATTAATTCAGTATCTGACTTTAAGAAGACTTGTTTATTTAATAGGAGATTCTTAATGACAATGATATCTATACTGAAGTGAGCTTCTATCTTGTTTTTTTGAATTATGAAGTTTTTCAACCCTTTTCACTCGCTAGGCTTTGGAATTTTACACTTAATGTCCAAAGGCTTAAGAACCTTAATTTTATTAAGACATGAATTGTATTACTGTTGTAAATCAGTAACATTTGTTGATATTGAATTATTTAAGACCATTGAACTTCTAGTTATCCTTTTTTTCTTACAGTTTGGCCCTTAGGACTGGTTCCTATATAATGGCAACAAGGTTTACCCACACAAAGAGAACGGCTCAGGGAGATAGCCTATCGCTGGTCCTTGTTATGTTAACTGACTTATTAAAATTTTAATGAATCTCGGACCTATAAAATGTTACCCTCTTCCATTTTGAGAAATCTTGAATAAACATTGCCCCACAAAGGGATGTAATGCTGTGATACAATGGGCTCTAAGATAGGGGTAGCAGAGCCCACTAATGGCAATATGGCAATATCAGATGGCAGTACTGTCCACGATATCCATATCAAGTGGGTCGTGTTTGTTTGATCAAATTTTGAAATTTAAAGTAAGATTGACAATGTTCGGTATCTGTATGACTGCGTATTAAGATTCTGTTTCCGGTCTTTTTAGGCCGAGATGTCGAGTACCTGTGATAAAAATTAAGAGAGTTTAGAAAAAAAAGCTTCCAACCTAAGGCGAAGCTAATAATGCAGTGACATTAGTTATATACCTCGTGACACTTTGAATGGTCTGGTAGTAAAGAATATAATCATATCTTGTTATACATAAACTGTAATCATCGGATTATGCTCAAAATTCACATCAACTAGAAATCTGGCCCTAGCATAACGTATCGTCAAATTTTTTCGGTCATTTATAAAAGGGATATTTATTATAAACTGATTCTTGAAAGTGTGGAAATGGAGACGTTTTCAAATTACATTTCAACAGTCATTTGTTTCTAGACAAAATTATGCCTGAAGTCTAAAACTTCTGACTGCTTTAATGCTTGCTATTTTTTTACTGTGAGAAACGTGAAGTAATTTAAATATTCTGTCCATTTCCATAAAAAAAATCCAGTTTTTGATTAATTGATTTTAACCCTCGGGGATAAATAATGGTGCATTTTATTACATTCGTTCCTTTAAAAAGATTTCTCTTCTTTTCTTTGGCAAAAATGTGGTTACTGATACGAGTCAAGGTCTTGCCCTTCGTCGTTGCAATATTCAAGGATCACTTACTGTATATCATTAAATAAAAATCGTCCAAAAGGGGGGATTTAAATTTTTTTCACATTTAAGATGTCGAAGATCGGTCCTTGTAAAAAAAAAAATTGGGTGATCGCGCTCTGAAGGTAACAGTAAAACCTCTAAGTTATTGATTTCTACAAAGACATGTCTCTAATTCACAGATAAAATCGTTCAGAGATACTTAATTCACCTGGGGGATAAGTTTTCTTTCAAAATCTGGTTGGGATCCAATATTTGTCAAATGGGACCTCGAAGAAGCTAATAGAAACGCATGCAATGGACTAGTTTATTACACTGGCGATATTGTGAGATTTAAGCGATTTGCTTACTGTAATAAAATCACAAATCAAAAGGTCGACCTTTTGTGCTGATATATTCGATTTTTATTTCTGTAAAATTAGGTTGATATATATAGGCAATATACGTCGGATAAAATCAGTAGGAATTGACGAATGTAATGTTTTATTGCTAAAGTTAAACGCGACGCTGGAGCAGATTTCTTTTTTATTACAACTGTCTTTGGGTGTGCTTTAATAAAAAACTCATTTCTTGTTGAGTAAAATTAAAGTGAGCGAAATTCTTTGCGCTCACCATTTTTCATATATATTTTTTTCTTTAATTTGATATTCTAGTATTTCCATTTCATTTACTACAAAGTGCGTCCAAAATATTGGGATAAACGAAAAGTTGAATAGAAAATTTAAGCTGAAAATGAGATTGATACTTATATACAAATGACTTTCCTGACATATTTTCCTTTGAAATATGAAATATTTTTCTGTCATTTTTTATATCTTTCATGATGTTTAATATTTAATATATGGGTATACTTCCAGAAATGCCTTTGAAGACGAACAATTAAGCTAGTTTACCCATTTATTTATTTTTGCAAATGTTTCACGCCTGGCGATTTTAGCATATATAATATATCATTTTTTCTTTCACAAAATAAAACATGCGTTTTGAAGAACATTGGAATTTCATGCATAATTTGTGAAAGATATTAAGTGGAAATTTCAGAATTCCGGACAAAGTTGACACCATTTTGGTCTTCTCTCTCTCTCTCTCCTAAGGAGGTGGATAGGCAAATTCAAGAATACCATCCATTTTATATTCAAATTTATTCAAAATTACACATATCACCCTACCCCAGCTCAACCGGAAATATTAAACCCTCCAATGTCACCTACTCTCGTTTCTCTAATATTTAACCCAGTCCTTGACTGCCTCGTTTTAAAGATAAAATTTTTATAATGCTCTTTAGAATAGCGGTCCCTTTAATCAAGCAACACGGGGGCGGGTGCATTTTCCTGAACTTTTTTTTTCTACCTCAGTCCGATATTGGAACATGGTCGTGATCTTCCTCAGCCACGGGTTCTACTCAATGTTAAAAGGAGAGAGAGGGGAAGGAATATCTATTGGTGTTAATACTTTTCTCACTTCCATGTTTATTAGTCTATTCAAATAAAGACGAGCATTTTCTAAATAGACACAATCAAATGGATAAAATATAAGATCAAAAGAAAAATGGTTTAGTCATTTCACTCTGGTACAGAGAGAACCATAAATATTCTGTCTTCTCATTTCGAAGGTCATATCTTGTCAGTTAATAGAAACAGTTGTCAAGAACCTTCTTTTTTTGAGTAGAATCTCAGCTATAGAACGTGTCTGTTAGTATCAAAACGGCCGGCACAAAAAGAAACACTGGACAATATGTGTTTTACCGCACCCAACTTTTTTTTAATTTTATGAGGACATGATTTGATCAACAACAACTTGATATTGAAAATCATGAAGGGTTACAGTTTCAATTTAATGTGACAAGGCATTTCCTGCCTAGTGTTATCGCGCTTCTTTATCGGGTGACCTATTACGTCGTAAGAGCTACACCAATTTTTGATCCTGACCAATGTCATTATAATTCCATTATCTGGGTCAATGCAAAGCAGGAAAAAGTAATTACATTTTATGAATTGATTGTGGTTCATTCATAAGAAATACCAGGGCTTTCGACAAAGCTGCACTTAGATAACGGGTACGGAACAGTGTTACGCAATCGGCGCGTTAAAATATGAGTAATAGGCAATACGCGTAGGTGATGGATTTGCGATATAAACTGCTTAGGATGTGTATCCCGTGTGTTATTGTCCAATTTATTGGGTCGAAATGTTGGGTTTCTAGACATTCTTTTGAGTATTTAGATGATAGACATGCGTGGTTTTGGAGGGATAACAATGCCAAATAAAAGCCTCCAGTGTCATACTGTATCTGTCTCATCAATAGACTGGCATTTTTTATTTAAATGGAAGAGATTTAAAAATACGGTTGCAATTGAATTTTTAGCCGATTTTAAATAAATAGATCTGTAATCCCTTCTAAAGTGCTAAAGGGTAGACCAAGCCGAGGAATTCCCTTTTTCTTCGGCAGCCCACTGCTAAAGCGGATTAGCATCTTCGTTTTCATCACTAGATTTACCTGGCGAAATTATCTCTCTGAATGTCGCATTAACGACGTCAACCGGGATCGTGTTATCCATATACACCCTGCTATTTACCTCTGACGGTCAGAACTAACGACATGCTGTTACATAAATGTTTCTTATTTATTAATTTGAGTTCAGTGTTTTGTATGTTGACTGTTATTTTACACTTTTATACCTCACCTTATGGAAACGTTTTCGAGTACAAGGACACTTACTTCAGAGTCTATATAATGACTTCAAAAGATTGTGTTTCGGATTTATGATGTGTTTGCCTGGGACATTTTTTTACATGGCAAAAAAAGTACACAGTTACGTAAACGTAAATTGACTGACAGATTAAGATATCAATATTGGTTTTCAGTTAATAGACTGGGCAAGTACCAAATGGTTTTTGATTGTGTCACCAACATTTGTTTTTTCATGCATCACCTAAGCAAACGTCTGCGACTAAAAGACATCAAATTTGCTTTGTGGTCAGTTCTTTTTCCCTTTGTCACTGTCCTACAGGCACGACACACATTGTTTTTATACAAGCACCAAGAAACGGTGAAAAAAAGACTTTAAGCACACAAAAGTCAGCCATCCATTTGATGCCTTTTGCCGTAGTATAAACTATAGACCTATAGGTATACGTGTATATACCACTGTCGGGTTTGAGATTCAACCTCAGGCGTTACAGCACGTCAAGACTGTCATTATTTAACCATCAAGAACGTGATAAAAATTTTAACCCGATACTGTCTGTATTTAGTACTCATTATTACGGCTACTCCATGATCCAAACACATCGGCATCTACCTACCCATCAATGGCCCTTATCCTTCACCGAACAAGTCTTTCATTAACGATTTTATACATCTAAAATTATCTGTGTGTTAGGTTTTCACTTGTTTTTCTAGAAATGTGTAATATGTGTTAATGTTGACAGAGTAATTTGGTCGTGGTATGCGGTGATAACGTAACTAGAAACAGCTAAGCCTTTGTCCCGTCAGCAAAAGAATGTCATGCTGATGTAAAGCAGCCCAACGGGATGCCTAGGTATCCATCAGCCACAGTTCTTTACCTGTAAATCTTAAAGATACAGACTTAACATTTTAATGAAGAAGTAAAACAGAGCCAATAACTAGCTGAACAAAGGAAGAGGTTTGAATTTTAGTGTAAAGGGAAGATGTACATTTTACCAATATTGGGTTTTATTCTGCTTTGAAAGTTTATACTTTTTTGAAAAATAACAAGATTAGATTTGTAAATATAAACACAACCCCCTTCCTTTTCTCTATTAATTAAGACAAAGTTCTCCCCCGTTCCTACCCAACTTCGAAAGTTTACTGTGATTAAAAAAATATATAAAGTACATATTTGTTTGTTTATTTTCTTTTACGTAAATACACTTGAACAAGTACTTGAAATTTATGACACATACAGGTCTCCATTTTTTGTGTTTTTCTTCATTTTGTTGAGGGCCCCGTCCCTGTGTTTTGTCAGATGTCAAAGGGTTTAAGGTTGTCTGTACCCACAAGTGTTTAAGGATATATACGTTAATATTACTCCGATACTTCGGTATATATCCTTATAATCTTTTGTCAAAATTTCTGCTGAAAGACATTTAAAGTAGAGTGTTATGTAATTGTTTAATCAGTACGGTTTAAAAGTCTGATTAAACCATTTGTTTTGGCTCTTTGTGTAAATTTTTATTCTTCGACGTATACACGATCTCTTCTCTATTTCACATGACACCTTAGGATTAGGTAAATAATTAAATGAAGTGTACTAGACACATCCAAGCTGAGTTAAAATAGCGACGCTAGGGGAAAAAAGACTCGAATGTTAAATTTCAATGATTTTCTGTAAACTTTATAAAACTTCTGACATGAATTTGAATGACTTCTCTAAGCAAGAACTATCTAGACTAAAGAACGACAGCATTCTGAATATTCAAAGTACACAAAACAGTTCAATGGATATTAATAAGATATAAGTATTTGTTTAAAGAAAAATCAATTATTTTTCAAATACTGGCATGTGTTGATGGTATTAATAATTGTATGTACAAAGTGCATATGAACTCTTCATGGGGTTAAATCTCGAATATGTATGTAATAGTGTAACGTCTTTCGTAGATTTACTAAGACAAATATCAGTGACTTGACTTTCGAAACAGATTCACAGTTTTATTTACTCGGTAAATACTCAGACCTATCCACAAGTACATTGTTTTCCCCCTTCGTTTTGCGTTTGGAAAGCTCCGTTTCTTATAATAACGAAATCTCTAACAAAATGTGTTCCTGGTGTAACGTGGTCACCTTTGCTTAGATAAGCTTAATAAATACCTAATTTTTTATCTTAATAAAAAAAAAATTATGGGAAGACAGAATAATATATTCTTTTTCCACCAATGTGAGTCATTGCATTTGTTTGTTTAGCTCCCCCTCCAATTTCTTTTTTTATCCCCAAGGCTCAAATTCATTTGCTCTTCACTTGCGTAGCGTCACTTGCAAAGATATTTACCCAAGTTGTTGAGCAATCGTACCCTTTTATTGGCTTTTCGGGACACTTCCTGTGCTCTTGCGTATACCCTGTTTCTTATCAAGTGTTTTCGAGTAGTTCTTTAAATTTGGATGTTCGCATACACATCAGAAAATGAATTTATAATTTCCAAGTCGTCCTCTGTGCCTATTTACACGCACTTTCTATTTGCCGATTTTATCAAAGAAAGGCTCATTAAGAAGAGATCCAGTGTAGTTAATCGTGAACTACTATTGCTTACAATGAGTACCCAGTACAAGCCTCAGAAACTCTGTTTACTTTTCATTTCTAGTCTTAATGACGTCCAAACTCATTTAATGCCTTTCAATTTCTGCTCTATGTCCACTGGTAATTAGATTTCCCATGTCTTGGCCTTATTAACATATCGGGTATCTTATTGACACTAACCTGTTAAATTACAAACAAGTATCCTTTGCCAGAATTGAGAATATTCGCGTTATACCAGTGAAATTCTGTTGTTTTTTCCAAAGTATTTTTGATTAAGTTTATTAAAAATCACTATCAGAATATATTTTTAATATCTGGTTTAATTGCTCTGAAAGATATACATGTATATGTTTTACATGTTTTAAATTCATCAATCATGCATTTTCCATTCAACAAAACCGTTATCAAATATTACAGTTACCCATATACAAAAAACATATCTCATATGATATCTGATAATTTCTTCTCACATAAACAAGAGGCCAATGGGCCACATCGCTCACCTGAGAATCTTTTGTCATATTGTTCTTTACCAGATTTCCCCCTTGTAATACATATTGTGGCCTTGCCCTACCACCTGAGGTCATGATTTACTACCCCAGGGTGCATCCACATCAGTTTCAGCTTTTCTGGCCCAGTGATTCTTGAGAAGAAGATTTTCAAAGATTTTTCCTATATATTTCTATGTAAAACTTTAATTCACCATTGTGGCCCCGTACCCCGGGGGTATAACAATTTAGACACACTTTCCACATCAGTTTCAGCTTTTCTGGCCCAGTTTTCTTGAGAAGAAGATTTTCAAAGATTTTTTCCTATATATTTCTATGTAAAACATTGAGTTTTTTTTAAAAAGATACACTACCATCTTATACACACAGAATATATATATTTCTATGTAAAACTTTGTATCTGTTTTAATTGCTTCCACATCAGTTTCAAAAAGAAGATTTTTAAAGATTTTTCCTATATATTTCATGTATATGTTTTACATGTTTTAAATTACACTACCCCAGTCACATCAGTTTCATTTTCCATTCAACAAAACCGTTATCAAATATTACAGTTACCCATATACAAAAAACATATGTCATATGATATCTGATAATTTCTTAAACAAAGACGGAACACCCGCGGCTCACATAAAAAACAGTCCGTTGAAGATCGCCGATGATTTTACGTAATAAGGTTCGATAAGTAACTTTATATTTTCTTGTAGTTCAGGGTATAGCGATAAGGCCTGGTCTCTTTCCATTTCTGATCCAATGACTGTCAATTTTACATAAAAGCTGTCAACACAAAGTTTGTTGCTCGGGCACATCAAGATACGATACAGACAGGAAATCAGTAACCCGTATACATTGACCATCTAACCGAATCACAAACATAGGATAAACACCTACAGTTCCCGTTTTGTCGGGAATGCCTTTCTCTTAATTACCTTTTCGACTATATCAGATTTCCAACTTTTTGATTCTTAACCACCGAAGTTTTTTTAACATTGTTAAGACGACATCTTTTATACTTATACAAAGGTTCAGTGGTTTTTAGTTTGTGGTTGTGTTTTTCTTTATTTAGTTATCTCTTGGCATCATTGTTGTCGCATGTCAGGAATGAATACAAAAAGCATTTCTGCAACTGCACGCCCAGTCTTTCCTGATCAGAACCAGCGATACAGAGGACGGAACGACAGCCATTTCAACTGCGAGGCCACTACGTATCTGTGCGTTACCAGTGCCCAAAGACAATTCACGATGGCATCCTTTCTCAGCAATATCTATGAATTTCTCTTTCTTAAAAAAAAGAAATACATCACCTACTCCTGCCCTCAAGCATCCCATTATCATTTCTTATTTTCATCTTTTCATTTTGCTGTTTTTGTATACCATTGTTGTATTTCACAACTACTGGGGCCCACTCGATTGGGACCCTTCTAGAAGCAGAGGGGAATGTTGGAAGGGTTGTAATATGTATGTCTAAATCAAGTGTTCAGAAGGATATTGAATAGGATGGAATATTATCTGCAGTGTTTTGAATTACTGCAGTTGTTGAATTTCAAGAACTTGAATCCATTTTTATAAAGCATTAAATGTTAGTTCGATAGGGAAACTTGAGATAATTAAGAGTGGAAAAATTAATTTAATATAATAGTAATTTTTTTTTTATTTATGTAAAGAAAGATTTAAAACATCAAGTTTTTAAAGAGCATGTAAAAAAAAAATAAAATAATTATGGTCAAATCACCTATTTATGGCTCAAATCTGCCCCCATATTACATGGTAAATTATGAAACTGTGTTCAATTGTTGATTTTACTGCAATTACATAACAGGAAAAATGCTTCTTATTTTACATCTTTTCATAATAAAAGTCCCCCAAGTTTTCACCAAACCGCTGTTTTTGTATCCTTCAGCTATCCTTCCATCTGTTGTATTTCACCAACTGGTTATTCTGGAATAAGAACGGTCCCAATCGAGTGGGCCCCTGGATAGACCAACCATTTTGTACAGACACCATCACGAAGGCAATCCGATCCCGATTACTTTGTACAATAGCCAGAAATCTGATCCCGATGACATCGAACACCTCGACTTTCAGATGCTGACAATGGCCCCGCTAATCTGTCACTGATAGAGATGGCCGCGGGGGGCTTTGTCTTCAGGGGTGTCTAAGATGCTATCTATATACCCCCATGATCTCCAATCAATCAATATGGTGTTTATTTTTTCTCGATATTTTACATATGAAGATTCTTAATTTAAAATCGTGTCTTGGAAACGCAGACCCCATATAAGCCGTTTTTGCTGTCACATGAAAGAAATTTCATCAATAATTCATACTGATGTATTCGAAAGATAATGTTAATTTATACAGTATCATCGTGAAGGGGATATACATAAAATATAAAGAAAACGCACGTTGCCAGGCCCGTGAAACTTTGGATGTATTGCATTGCATGCTATTATGCGTGAAATCTCGGGATTTTGAAGAATCATCGCCATCAGATTATGAATGAAATATTCAAAGTATTAATTATATCTGCAATGGATTATGTATAGTTATGTAAAAGTGTTATTTTTGAGGTGATTTCCTCAATACTTGTCCCATGTTACATTAATCCTCTCCGGTATGCAATGTTATTTCCTTTGTTCTTGACAGAAATGAAAACAGTCGGAAACATATTGATCACAAAGTGCAGTTATAGAGATTTTGTTTTTCATGTGTTTTGGGCGTTTTGTTATCGGATTTTATTGTTATGACTTCCAAAATTTGCTTCCACATCTTTTTCTTGCCTCGAACTTTTTGAAATGGAAAAAAAAACATTTTAAAAATTGCACAAAAGCTTTGAAAAATAGAAAGTACCCAAATTTGTGCGTGTATTATATAGGTCATTTCGATTATCTAGAAATCGGACAACTCTTCTATCTGTCACATTTCAGATTGTTCCATTGATGGACGGTATGGCCGCATCCTAATCCCCGTATCTAATCCTCTGATGAAATCGTCATTAATTCTAACACATTTAAACTGCAATTGAAATCTTGTTTTTCTAAATTCAGTTTTAATTTCGTGAAATTTAGAAGTGTTTAGATAAGCTGAAGGCAAAGACACCACGCATTATACCTCGTTTGTATCGGCTTCTGATCCGTCTTTTGATGTCCCCCAATTCATTACAATCTAAAGACTTCAGATAAATCCTATATATAGTTATTATACACTCATTGCAAATTGGAAATCCTTCCTGTTTGTGTGTGTGTGTGATTTTTTTCCTCAAAATTATTGTGTATGTCGCTTTTCGTGTTGTCTATGCTTGATTCATAATATAATGTGTTTTTAAATATGAAATTAACCATACGGTTTGACTTTAAATAATTTATCGTTAACCATTTAATACTACTAGTATACGAAGAAGGCTAAATATATCGGTGCGTCAGATCACTATGTTATAACGAAACTTTCCATCGCTCTGTTTGGAGTACCTCTCCCCGATTGTATCAGATGATTATTTGTCATTTAGTACCTCTTTTAATATAGTTATTTAAGCCCCTATTTTTCAATATTCAAAGGGATTTTAAAAAACAGAAATGAAAAATGAGAAGATTTAAAATGCTGCGTTCTTGATAGACATTACGCATGACCTGCGATCCACATCGAACGTATTATTACTAATGATGAAGAATTAGAATTAAATTTAGCAGACAATCGTTTTTCTAAACCATCCTTGCTCAATTTACATAAAAACAGGCCTTTTGGTCACATGGCTCACTTGGACTGTTTTTGTTTGTTTAACATCCTCTCCAAAATTTTCTACTAATGTTGTGGAGCCACCACTTGTCACCACTTGTCAACGTCGGACTGCAATTTAAAAGAGCTGTCGAGAAATATACAGCCTTTGGACAGTGAGAGGTTTTTCTTTTGTGACATCTTATTTGGCACGAGACCTCAGTTAACACGGCCTCTTCCGAAGGACCAATCTCCACTTCCCGTGACATAAGGATTAAACATTTACTCCCCGACTCTATATAAGAGCAAATGTTCTTTCCACTGTCCCCCGTGGGCAACTGGCCGGTTTTGTTCTCGCTAGAAATTGAATTTTAAGAAAGATATAACACCTTACCACGGTGGCACCATTTCGATTCTTGAGATGTATAATTTGCAGGAAATTATTTTAAATTTAACCATTTGTAAATGTTGCTTATCAAAATAGAAGTAGGATTTGTGGTATTGAGAGGAACCAAGAAGACATATTTTCACCCAAGGTTTTGTTTTTTTTTTTTTCATTTTTGAACCTATTGTTATACACTATTTGGGGAAAATATTTAAACTCATCATTGAATTTGCAAATCTTAACATAGCTGGATTAGAAGTATTTTATTTTTAGTGTAACTGTGAAATGGTTTTGAGTTGCAAGCTCAGGTGAGCTACAAATGATTAATATAGATTCTCTTTAACCACGATATGCATTGAGCAAGGAAAACATTTATGAAAGCTGATATATATGATTTTAAATAAACGGTGTGCTTTTTTATTCTTCGCTCCAACAGATTTTTACAAATAATTTTTCTAAAAAGATGTAAATAGCGATACCTTAAGGTCTGAAATATTAGCCTATTTGCAAGCGTTTCCTCGTCTTTATCTCGGTGAACACCTCTTGCGTGATACAGAACATGCGTTTGTTAGTTTTGTTGCTTTCTTTGTATATATACCTACATATACCTAGCCTTTCCCAGAGCAGTCTACGAAAATTGATGAACTCTTACCTTTTTGCAAAGGCGGTTTCTTATTTATTCAGTGTGTTGATAAACGGGCGCTTTGTATACAGGTACTTTAGAACTGCAAGGAATATGAAATATGAAACATTTCTAATCTGGAGTATATAACCAAGTGATTAATTTGCCTGAATATGATATTTCTGAGAATTTTTGAGCAAAATATGGCATGTAAACACACAAAGAGAAGTGTCAGAAATATATTGTATTCAGAAAATTATCAAGCCACCACAAATATTTTTGTACCAATTATTATCTTCAATGAAACAGTCGCCCGCGTGGCGCAGTGGTTAGATCCGTCTGCTCTTTAGTCGCGAAATAAACAGTTTATACTTACATCGCGGGTTCGAATGCTAATGTGGGACATGGAGACCAGTCCTGCGGATGAGACCTTATAAACCGAGGCCACGCTTCAGTAGGTATTGGCTGAAGATCCCTCATTGCTCAATGGTGCTGAGTGCCGAGCATAGGACAAAATCAGCAGCTCTCCACCGGCAAGTGGTGGTGTCTCCATATGAGTGAAAAATTCTCAAGAGGGACGTTAAAAAACAAGTTCAATGAAATAAATCCTTCACAGATATCAGCAGATATAGATTAGAAGATATAATACATGTATTTGAAAATCTCTATATAATCATCGTAAATTGGTGTCACAGTAGTTGTAGTTTACTGTCCTTCCTGATATACATGTACTACATTTTATCAAATAAAAAAATATACATCATAAGATAGTTATGGTTGTATATTTTATTTGATAAAATAAAGTATATCAGGAAGGACATTACGAAAAAGATTGAAATTAAAAATATTGAAATTGAATTAAATTGTGGGGAAATGGTGAGTTATTTTCCGATTAATACCCATCCACTGTAACAGAATATAATATTGTGACAGAAGGTCCTTCTGCATTGTTTCATTTTGTTCTGGAGAGTAAATGTCTTCCTACAGTGTATCTTTTCTGCACCGACATGACAAAGATAATTACTGGTTGATAAATGTGACAGGTTGTTTACTTTTTTAAATTAATGATTCATTGTATATTTTTTAAGATGTCATTTGAGAGTAGGCACCAATTGCCATAATGGAAAATGTCAGCTTTTCGACATGGAGGTTCAAAAATGAATGCCTTTTAAACAGAATCCTTTGAATGCATGTGTGTAGTAGATTTGTAGAAAAGATAGATTTGGAGATTGAACGTTTTGTACTAAGATGAGCGATAAAACGAGCTAATTTTAGGATATAGTCTAACAAGAGAGAACTTAGGCACGCTAAACGTCAAACGTCATACTCAAAGTAGAAACAAAAGCTTGCAATATATATACATCGTTAACTTCTTGCTTTGACGCAGCCCAACGATGACTTCAAATCGTGTGAACTTATCTATATGACCATCGCCTAGATAAACTACAAAGACGAACTCCCATCGTTTGAATCATGTACAAGCAGAAACAATTACGACTTTAAAATTTAATTCCTATTACGGAAACATTGGATATTACCAAGTACCCGGATAAGAATCGAACACGCCTCCATTGTGACGTAGCAACAATTGCAAAGATGAGCAGTGGGTTTGTATTTATCGAATCTGAAAATCTTTCAAATGGAGTAATTTCAAAGAATATTGCCAAGTATAGAACAATTCAATATGTTGTCTTTTTGAACTCTAGTCTATGATTGCACTTGATAACACCGTGTATCACCGCGGCGACGTGAACCGCCATGATTCGGCTATCGGTGTGTATCAGAGGATTCGCACCTGATGCGCTTTTATCAAATCGATACAGAAATCGTTTGATCGACTCCACACATGATCGGTATTCTATATCAATGACAGGTGGCTATTTCGAGTCGATTATTCTGTTATAACCTATTTTCGATGACATCATATTCTTCATACATCAACCTTAGAGTCAGCGGCTATGTGACGCAGAATTCAGTGAATCACGGCCAGATTCGGACCAGAATATTAAGGTATAGGCCTAGGTGTGGATCTGGAATTTTAACCGTATAGATTGCTTTTCTGGACTTAAAGACTGGGAGGGAAAATGTCTACAACACCACACACATTGTAAAATGCACATTCTCTTAACTCTTGCTTATTTTAATTTATAACACATTTTACAAGTATGTAAAAATGGCAAAAATTGGCATTTTAAGGACTGGGGGCGAAAGTATATCACAAATTAGTCTAATACATGTGTATTTCATAATCATAACTCGGTCATATTTCTAACATATCACGAACTTCCAGTGCGTTAATTACAGGAGTGTTGATGATGTTCTCATTCCAGTCAATGTGGGTGGGTGTGTGACTGACAGACAGACAGACTGACACTTTACTGAAAACCAATATGACAAAGCGACTAAAGCGTTGTAGGTCAATTGTTTTAAATACTGTGAAATTGATACTCAGAGTCGAATCAAATAGAAAAGCCTCATCATAGACATGAGTTAAATTATTTTCTTCATCGATGGTAAAGTACGTAACGGAACAACAGGATGACATTGCTCCATTTAGTTCTGATCCTAGCAGTATTGGGAATGATGTGGACCAAAATACTCCAGAAACTATGCCCGGTCGTTCACTGTGTCTCATCCAAAGACCATCAAGCTCAGAGTCAACAAACTGAACTGAAATTGACAAGTGGAAAAATTGACAATATTAAAGTGATTAAACATTAAACGCCAATCATAGCATTGGTAAATATAACTGCCAACTACTCAGTAGAAAATGAGAAACTTGGCCTCCAATTTAACAGAACTTTGTATATTTACTGATGTTCCAGGTCCATCACATATCCGTCAAACAACAGTTTGTTGCTTCAGGACATAACATTTTGTTACGTCATGCATACTTTAAAATTAAAAAAAAACTTAATTCTGTATTTAATTGCAAAAAATAAGAGAAAGAGTGTGTGATATTGGAATTACTCTGAAACAATATCAAATGATGTGTCATGAACTAATTTATGCCTTATTTCAAAAAAATTAAATTGAAATAGCAAGATTATGCAAATGTGAATCTAAGAAACCTAATTATGAAAGTGAAAGCGACCTGAAAACGTTTGTGGTTTAAGACGATGCATCATGGCAGTTGCCATTCCTAAGACTTTGATAGATTGTGTGTGTTATGCGATGTCATGCTTTTGATTCTCTCACTTCTTTTGTTCCATGTTTTATTGTGTTTATTGTCAGAACTCGTACAAGGATGTAAGATTTATAGAAGACTTATTATGATGCCTCTCACTCCCATATACCGGTATAAGAACATGTAAAATCCACAGGCTCAGTGAGGGAATGGTGTGATTACTTCAGTATTTCTTTGAAATATGTGGTTTACTTTGGATTTTCTTCCCTTCACTCCAACACAAATTCATAACCTAACAGCTGTGGTAAACTGTCGAAGAATTAGGCTAAATTGTTTTCTTGCTACCTAAGTACAAAATATTTCGAACTAAATTAAAACAGTTAAGCTCTAAAACTTGAAATACCAATTTATACTTCCGTAAGACACTAAAATTTACTCTGTAAGAAAATGTTTGATGCTAGACTTTTTTCGTAATAGTAAATCTTGCATTAGCTTTATTAATAAGTATACATAAGTTCATTCTGTCTTCATGTCTGCTTGCAAGTGTTCGAATGTAAAGCTAGAAAGACATTACATGACTTTCTTTGAACTTTTGTTGTTTATTTAACCATTAATCAGAGACTTGTGTACGTATTTCTTTGACTGAAGTTCTTTTGCTGTAAATTAGGAACTTGTTAATTTCATGGTTAACTAATCAAGCTCATAATCTTGTACGTTTTATTTAATTAAGCTTACTTGTGAATTTTATTTTACACTAGAGCTACTATAAATATCACAACAAAAGTTTATTCCATCAGTTGTGATTTAAATTTTTGTTCGTATGCCCTGTCAAATTGATTAGATAATGATTGGCAAACACGGAACCGCAAAAACAAATTTATGCTCCTTTAAAATCCCGAAACAGAAATTCAACACTTCTGCTTAAGTCAAGGTACGGTCAAATGCTGGTCGCATTGTTATAAAAACCGCGATTTATACGAGATTTTAATCCTACCTTGGTTGACCAAATATACATGCTGAAGGTCTTCACTGTAACGCAATACGTATCTTATCAGAAACAAATGAGTAGAAATCCTGGAGTTGAAAAAAGGATTTAGACAAAACAAATGTCTCTGTGGACCATTAAATTTGTCGTCCACATTTCATTAACGGTCCATTTACCTGGCCGCGTGAAAATGATAGCGGCGACCGTCCACCCAGGGGCATCAAAGGAAGTTCAGTGTTTAAAACTCCGTTATTAGCCAAGCAAAGACCCCCGGACAGCTTTTAGCTCTTAGATTCTGATGACAACAATAACGATTTTAGAGGTTACTAAATACGTGCAATGGGGTGCGTTTGATGTCCTGTGTAATGGTGAAGGAGGCGTATGATGCCTGCTGACCATCATAATTGACCAAGCTTCTTTTACCAATGTCTCGTATATATCTTATGCAATGTCAGGATTTTAGTTTTAATAAATTGTCTGTCCAGCATGAGGGCCGATCAGACACATCATGATCGCCTCTATTCATCTTGAAGCCAATTAACAGGTCTTAGATGCGTGAACTTTTCGCCTCATTCAACTTTAAAAAGATTTGGACAATGCCGACATTTCATGGTGTCAGGATTTTTTTTAATAAATTTCAACTTTTGTTATCAATTGATAAAAAGAACAATCAGTTATCCCGGCTTGATACCAATTAATTGGTTTCCGACATCAATCCTGATGCTTTTCTCGTCCTAGGACAACTAACCGTTTCGAGTTAGGGGTGTTCCATAAACATTTTGGAAGTGCACTAAAAAGTAATCACATATACCTAGTTAATACATGTACTTGTAGGCATAATACGGCATCCACATCCTAAATATCTAAACGCTTTTACTCTCAAAGATAAACAAGAAAGATGCACCGCGTTAATTTTCAGGGAGTTCAAAATGTACACATATACAATAAAAAATGTGTTTTAGTGGCAATTAACACTGCTAGCACAATAAAGTGGACTTGACATAATTGTGAAAGGGGGCATTGTTGAGCTTAGATCGTCATCGCCTGAAAACGTAAGATTGAAGTCCCACCGGAAGTGTTGGTGTTATCATTTTCTGTGACTTGTTGCAATAACGGTAGTCGTGCAAATTGCCATTTACCCGACTCTTTTAGCGCAAGTGTAAATACTTAAACAATTAACCAATACATGTATATGTGTAGCCTCTTTTAAAGTGTCAAAAATAAGAGAGAAAAACGCGAAACGCGTCATTCTATCGTAACTTGTTTTAAGGTGGCATACAATTTTACTGTTTATATACAATTAAACAATACAGTGAATACTTGTGACAATTTGATTGACAAACTGTTAAAACTCAACTTGAGACAGGATGTAATCGACTTTTGAGAAACTTTTAAACTTTTTTTTTTACATTAACTTAGCATTCTTGATAACCCTTACATTGATCAATGGTCATTTTAACCCTATATATAGGCAATTCAATTTATATCAGATAATTGTTGCATATACATATTTGCAAAAATGATATAAAATATTATAATTTGTAAAAAGGTTGTACTATAACACACATATCGCCATTTATATCTTTTTACCAGAATTTCCGAATTTTTTTTTTTATGGATGGAAAGTTTCAAGTTGTTGCCCTCTCTTGATTTTAATATCAGTTTATAAATTACATCACTTGAGATGCATTCACCGGTAGTTAAAAGATCAGGTAAAAATAATAAATTTCAAGGACCATTAACTGCCGGAGTGCGAACAGGTGTTGAGGGTACATTTCTGTGCTATGGAGCTGTAACAATTGTGCTGTGTCGTCTTGTGCCATCGCACCGAGAATCCATCAGTTTTGTGAGTTGTTTCTGGGTTGTTGCTGCATGTAACCAGGTTTCACCAAGTCGTTTTGTAGATATGCCATTTTATATGTATATCTATAGGTTTATAGAATCCATTGAAGTGCTGAAATTTTGCATCCTCACACTCAAAAACGTTATGTCATAATAGTTATGCTTTGAATCGATTTTGTGTCTCTGGTTTTAAAAAGAATTGTTAATATAAATAATTCCAAAGTAATCTTTACATTCGTACTTAAAGTGTGTGTGTTGTTTCATAAAAAGTACATGATGATTTTGACAATCTCAAAGGCAATTTTAGAAAACACCTGACTTTGGGTTATACATTATTTCGAGTTCATGATATATTGGTGTTAAGAAAAATGATTTCAGATTATCTATATCAAGTAATTTATATTCTTATACAAAATTAATTATTTAACCTACTTGTCTTTTATGCGTAATAAATCATAGGTACCATTTTACGATTTATTCTTGTATCTATTGTTAATTGTAGTATAAGACTTTTAAATTCCATGAAATATTAAACTCTTACACTTCACGTTTAAGGCAACGTACATGTATTATCGTCATTGAAGAACATACCTATACCATCACTCCTTCAAATACCCAATGACGTGATCGCTGCAAATTATATCTTACCATATTAACGCTAAATGTAGTGATTTAGTTAGTATTCCTACGCCTTAAGAAATACGTCTTCTTTGTTCATATTCTTAAAAAATTCATAAACAAAGCCAATAAATATAGAAAATGATATATCTTTTGCCTTAAGCGCTTGATTTGCATAAAAACATGCGTTAGACCTTCTTCTTTACTTTGAATCTAATTATTTATTTAATTATTTAGCCATCCATGCAATCGTTTTTTAGCGCTCTTTATATAAATGCATTTTTACAGAATGTATAAAATATTAGCGGTTTTTGATTAGACAAACGTCAAAGTAACTGTGTGACTTGAATACAGGCATGGACCAATCATGCTATGCAGCCTTATTTATCAAAATAAGTTAATTAGGGAATTAAAAAAATAAATTTTTATGACCTTTTCACTTGTGATTATTGGAAATCTTTATACCGGATGTAAATTACTGAATGAACGACTGATAGCACATAGTTACTAAGACGGAGGAATATTGCATAATGCCATTGTTAATGTTGTGGCTAAATATTGGCGGATGATTTTATAAATAGTGTTATAATCTAATATTGCACACATTGTTATCAGTTTCCGATTTTGTAACATGTTCTGCGTCATCAATTTCGGAAGCAGCAATTATGAGTGACCGGAAGTTGACAATTTGACCATTGGTTGTTAAAAACCGGTCCGTCTGTCATTATACACTCTGTTATAATTCGCTCGTCCAGTGGAAATTATGTTAGCCATACTATAAAACGTATTCACTTTCCAGATGCAATTTAACGCTTTTGCCTTTCAAAATAGCTTGTAACTCTTAAGAATCAATCACTTAAACATGTGTTAAACACCGTCCTTTATTAAACATAAAATATATAGGTAGATATTCAAACATCAATGATAAAAAAGACAGCGCGCTTTCTCCGTGATATGTTGTATCAAGTCCTCTTTTACCAAATTAAGCATATTGTTCCCAAAATTCCATGTAAACAGGTTGTTGACAGGGACGAGGGAGGAAAAAGACGGGGTGCATCGATCCACGCGAAACAAATGTGAGATTGTTCGAATTTTCTATAATGTCCGACGTGAACTTATTGTCATACACCAATTCAAGAAACGCAAAACACAACCTTGAATTACAGTTAAAAAGACAAGTATTACGCATGCACGAGTTTTCAAAATGAGTGCCATGAGAAAATTATTCCCTTCAATGCTACTCAAAAGAGCCAGTTTATTTCCGGGCGCTCGACTTCTTTATTTATCAGTAGGAATATACTTGTACAAAGTGTTTACTACTGAAGGCTGCACAAAAACAGGGCGTAGTTTAGGGCTTGGTCTCGGACAATGAGATGCACCCATTGACTCGGGGACCCGTACACACAAGCTATCCAAATTCCAGGCTCATCACATCGGAATGACAGTTTACGCATCGTGTCTGCCCTCTGTACATGTTTCGTGTCGTGACAATGAACAATATGGAGGATTTTCGTCGATTAAATTTTATTTCAGATTTCAAATGTGATCCTCAGATGATCTTCAGAGGAAATTTGATAGGCATATTATTTTACCACAGCGAATATATTTCCGGCATATTAGAGTTGAATCATGTGATTGTTTGAAGTTCTGGCATATCGGGTCTTCGTAAAATAGAAGTGCTTACTAAAATGACATAAACTACAGAAAGTAATGCGAGATTTAATATAGGGGGAGTTTCCACTGTCTACTTAAAAAGAATAAAGACAGTGAATGTCAACGTTGTCTAATCATTTCCCAAAAATTAATTATGATTGCAACAACAGACAATCATTAACAAAAAAAAGTAATGGATCTTTCGAACGTATTAGACAAGTTATCTATAAATAATTAACCCTATATATCATTTTAAGATGATGTAGATCATATATATTTAGTGAGGTATCATGACTTTATGATCGTTCATGTGATTATTAGATGTTAATTAGGAAATTGGTGTTAGTAATAAAGGTTTGTAGGATTTTGGAAAATAATTGACATTTGCTCAAAGAACTGTATTGGTTCACGTAATATCAGATTAGTTTTACATTATACTACCTGGTAGGTGGATTGTAGACCTAGGGATTTATATATATATATATATATATATATATATATATATATATATATATATATATATATATATATATATATATATATACAGGGAGGCACTGAATATGTTTAAAACACGCCTAAATTCTAATATTAAAAAAAACGTCCTGGTATATATATATACTTTTTTGATTCAAGGCGTTTTCTCTCTATGTGACTCCTCATTTATTTGGAACAGGTGCGTTATGTGATTATACGTTGAAGGGGGTGCATTACTTTGGAACTTCAAAATGAGATGAAAACGCCTTGAAGTAGTCGCAGCAATGAAGAAGTACATAGAGGGCCAGCTTTGAACCTTTGTGGAATCGTGGGGGGTTGACTCTATAAAGTATTTACCTGGCGCTATAATTAAACAATAGAAATGCCTAGATATCTACAACCTGCTGCATACAGCATGACTGATTCAGTGTGAGTGTTTACATACCAATAAAGCTGTCCTGGGGTAATGCAAACTCCAACTTTTAAATGTGTCATAGTAAATGGGTCTATATGTATATAATGTATATTTATGGGATATGGGGCGATGTGAGAAATACATGTAAAGGAGACATCTCAAGGAATTCACAATCCTTTTCTCAGCAAGTTGAGGGGTATGAAAAAACTCAAAAGAGATGTGTATGTATATACATGTACATGATCAATTACATTTTCTGTGTTTTGAATGCAAGTAATTTTCGCAGTGAACATACATAAGTACTTACATTTATGTTTAGAAATGTAAGCATAAGTATACAATTGTAGCTGCACTTGACATTAACGGAGGACACAAGCTTTAATGTTGGCTTCCCTCCAGTTTTAATCATATTTGTATGGCCATGATAAGATGTCGATTTCCCCATCTAATTAAGTTCTCATTAAAACTCGCTTATTGTGTCAGCCGAGAGAAAACAAGCATTGTTTCAAGTTCGAAGTTCTTAAGTGCATTTAGTCAGAGGAAATTCCCGCTTTGCATCACGGAATAAACTCGAGCACTTTCCTTATGCAAGCATATATCAACAATGATATCATACATAAAAGGAAAATTCACGGAAAAACGCAAACGGGGTTATCGCAACAGAACCTACAATTTCTGAAATGCATTTCTTGGGCGTCGGAACCGGGGAGGGGGGGGGGGGCTTAGCCCCCCCCCCCCCCACTTTTTGGCAAATTTATAATATATATAGGCATTGAAAATTGGGGTTTACCTTTTTTTGCTGGTTTAGCCCCCCCCCCCCCCTTTTTCATTTGCTTCCGACGCCTATGTAATTCATTTTACTTCTGTTAAAACAGAATGTTTAAGTTTTGACCTTCCGATATACATGTAGAGATGTGAATTGTCCATTTTCATACTTCAAATCTTTACGTTTCATTCAAATGTTCCAAAGGTTTGTATTTTAGATATGTTCAAAGGTTTATCAATTAAAAAATGCAGCAACCTATAGTTTGTTACAGATAAGTCGATTACTTGATTCATTTTTAGAGTGACATAAGAATACAATGGGAGATCAACTTATTTGTCTGATTAAAAAAAAAATCAGACATTATAATTAAACTCTGAAAATTCAGAGACGAAATTAAGTTATAAATTCGTTAAAATTATTTTTATTTGAGAGGGCTTTGAATAGAAGCTTTTCTTAGAGTACTAGAATGTTTGTATGTTAATATCTTGGTTTCTATCCAAGTATAAAAGAATGGATACTGCTTAAAATTTCAGAATTCAAGATTTACAGATTTTTAAACTGAGAAAAGGAAGCCAATTAAAGAGCAAATGGGGGTGAAAAATGAATCTTTCTCACCCATGTGCATGTATTTAATGTCTTTCATCGATAAAGTCCCCTCTACCGATTTTTATAAAATTGCTTTGACACACGAAACAATAACCTAGTTTTCTAGCACTCAAATGCAAAAACATGTGTTCGGTACCGTGTCGCCTACGTCCAAGTTCCGTGTTGTCCGGGAAATAACACGAATGACATGAAATCTACAAGACGGCATGATGTAGGTAAAGTTTTTATAGTCACACTTTCAATTTTTCGTAAAAAGACGAAGCTTTAATGCAAACCTAATAGCTTTGGCAAATTGGGATTGGAAACTCTACTCTTTTGTATAGATGTCTTTTTTAATAAAAACAAAACATTGAAAGCAAACCTTTAATTCATGATAGGATATTTTAGGATACCGAGATTTTAACAAGTAAGTCATTTAACAGTTCAATATTCTAAAATGACCGAAACATTCAACATGCATTTTACCCTGTAGATTAAATAAAACTGGGTGAAAAGTTTAATAACTTTTTTATAACGTACAGATTAACCACAAAAAAGTAAAGTCTCGAAGCCAATGGGGTATTTTGACGATTACTGGACAATAGAATACTTGTAATTGGTTGTTTACCCCAATATATTTCTTCAAAATAACAAACTGAAATCTACGTCTTGATCCCCAAAATCTTGAAATACTACAAAGAGGAACAAAGAAACTACATAATAGGATCCAAAGGAGCTACAACCAAAGATAATCTTTTTGTTCAGGGGGCAGTTGTTAGTCTTTCAACGTGAAATTGGACTTGGTTCAACGTAAGCCAGCAACCCGCAGGGAAGCACACGGATGACGATGCAGTATAATTCTTTTACTTTGAATACATATATACCAATTATTTCAGGATTGTACAATGGGTGACTAGGCCGAACTTTAAATGTGATTCAATTGCTACTCTGAGGTCGGTGGATATATTATTTGAGGAATCCTTTGGCTCGTCCGTATCCGCGATTCAATGGATTTAAGCCATCTCGATCTCTTTATGCAAGCAGGTTCTTTTCTTCTACCTACATTGCTGGGAGAAAAGAAAAATATTACAAATACTGCACAGATGAACTGAACCTAATCGTTTGGCAAGGCAAACACCTGGGCCCTCTACTATTGCATGATTTTAACTAATTAAGAAAACGTTACGTTAAAACCCTACAGTCTTTGATATCACTCTCTGCGATATTTCATGTTACGGTCAGGTTTACATCAGGTAAAACGACAACGTTGTTCTGCTGTTATGGTTCGCCGTGCCTGCCAAGTTCAATTTCGTCTTGATTCCGGAATGATTGTCTTTCACTTAAACTTGAGGTTGATGTTGTAATTGTTTAAGTTGTTATTCTGTCACTCTGCAGTGACTCTTACCACGTCATTGGGACCTTAAAAGTAAAAAAAAAGTTGTTACTAACCTCACTGCTATGATTGTATGATCAAAGTATGATGAGTGTTCTATTTTTTTTCAACCTGCAGTTTAACTGAACAATTGATTGATTTTTTTCATAAAGAAAGAAAACACATTGTTCTTCAGCTATTTAGATATTTATATTTTGTATGAATATATTTATCTTAATACATTTGACAAAGTAAAAAGACAAAAAATGTTCAATCCAGAATGTACATGTATTGTCGTCACTCTTTTTGGTTAAAACTTAAAATTAATTGTTTGTAGGACGTCACTTAGTTGTAAGTGTTTTATAACACGTAGTTAAAAAATGTAATTGTTGCAACCCCAAATTATGCTTGGTTTTGTCATCAAAAGTAGGATGTGAGGGCCCTTTATCGACGGAAGCTGGGGGACCCAAATAGATACGGCATTTTTTCTGTCTTCTGATTCAGAAAATCTAATACATGGTTTGATCTACATTAATAACTTCCCGGTGCTGTTGTCATACGGTACAGTGTATGTTGTATTGTCTTGTTTACAGCTGTCAAAAGTCGGTGAATTTCCGAAAAGGCAAAAAAAAAAAATCCTTTTTAAAAACAACAAAGGAGTGTTGTTTACAAATTGGTGTTCGAACAGGACGATTTTATGCTGTGTTTACACTCTTCCTGAATGAAATAATTTTGTTGACGCAGGTAAAAAGGAAATGGCAAGGCCACTAGAACTCTGCGACCTGTCCCCACTCTGTGACGTGTTCGCGCCAGATTGCCTTCAGTTCGTCTGCTCCAAGGTACTCGCAGATCCTTTAATTGATTTGTAATCCCTGTAGCTAGTCTGTGTTTTCTTATTCCAGAAGCAGAGAAAAGTTTATTGACACAATCATAACAAAGTGAAAAGCTTTTCTCGCGGAAGAAAAGGGTTAATATCTCCCGATTGACAGGGACATAGAGTCAATATTGAAATTCAAAAACATGTACTAGTAACAAGAAAAACCATCAAAAATCCCCCTGCACGTGTCTGCGACATGTGCTAAAGATCTAATTCTGTTAATGACATATAATTGTGTATACCGGTCTTTATCTAATATACTTGGAACTATTGAGTCAAAATTCTTTCTGTATTTTATCAAAAGTTGATAGGATCTTTAGAATCTTAACACATGCATGAATAGAAAAAACAAATTTTCATGAATTTACAAAATTAGTGTATTTTTTTAAGTTCTCTCAACTCAATTAATCTTAAAGTTAACTGTGTGAGTGTTTATTGTACTCACCAGCCACATTTACTCCTATTCCCTATCTCTTTTTTATACTCGGACGACTTACTTGGGTTACACAAATTCATCTAAATCGGGAAAATCGTCTTAAAGTACAGATGTTGGTACTTTTTAAAAATAATATTGTACTGTTATTTATTTTTTCTCGAAGTAATTAATAAATCAAGTAAAATTTTATATACAATTCGGAAGTTACATACATGTAACTAAATCGCCCCAGATTGTATATGAAAAAGTTAAGTTTTTCATTTAAACCTTTGGGGATCGAGAATTACTAATTTTAATAAATGATGGAAGCTACTAGTGTTTGATTTCAATTAGTTTGCTCTCTAGTGTTTGTTCTGAAAGTGTCCACTTTACCCGATTCTGTTGCATAAAAGTTTCTTCTGAAATCAGATGAAGAAAATAAATATTACCAACTGAGACTTATGAAAGGGCCTAGGAAAAGTTTGTTTGTTTTCCGTTAGTCCAAAGTCGCGCGTGCTTATGTCTAAAAAAGGAAAATGGCCAATTTTTGCATACGGTTCGAAAATTTTCGTAAATAATAGTATAATATTATTTGTTGTGTACACAGTTAAACCCACAAATAAACACCGGATTTCTAAGCATAAAGAAATAAATAAGTCAATGTTTTCTCAGGCAAATGTGATTAACAAGATATGTGTACAAAATCAAATATTTCTAAAAAAGACTTATACAGCTTTAATTGACTTAGAAAGAACGTGGTTTCACGACCATTTAAGACCGCCACCAACGATAAATTATCAAAGGTTAATCCATCTAGATCTGCCTTAGCATATAACACTTTAACTTTGTTTTAAGTGTGGCGGCCTCTTTAACGATTATTAACTTCTGTCGATGTAATAATATTTATGTTGTATTAATAATTAATAGGCAAACTTAATAGGATGTATCACTTATAGGAGATCGGTCTAGTTTTGTATAAATAGGGAAATGTAATCCGCTTTCTTTTAACAAATGAGAATGACAAAATCTCCCGACAAAGCCTTAAATTGGCTGTGTGGTTGAGTATGAGTTTCGTTTCTAGAGTTCTTGTTTTGAAAACAACTTTGTCCTATACTATCTAGTATACAAATGTGTGAAACGGTGACATTCGTAGCTAAACTTGAATACAAAGTAAACTATAGATAAGTAAAAGATAAAAGAGGTTACTCAGATTTGGCAAAATTGATCACTTGAACTTTGGAGTGTTTCAAAGGTGGAGAAATATCGGGTCTTTTTTTTTTTTTACTTATCAATGTGTCTTTCCCTTAAAGTCAGGTGTACGATTACAAGAGATTGAACTCTTCGATTCTTGAAATTTAATAAAAACTCTGTCTTAATCTGGACCAAACTGTTGAATTTGAAATCCATTTCATGTACTTAATTGGATTCTAAACAAGCCCTGTTCATGCTTTGTTTCAAAACTTCCATATATTCGTCTTTTGAAGTGGATTAAAAGGTCCGTAGAGTCATAAAACAAACTTTACTACGCCATTCTACGGTGAAGTTAGATAATTGCATAAAGTATGCTCGGCAGTCGCCGACTATTGACCCCTGATAATGTCTATCAATTCGGGTAGTAATCACATAAAAATGTCAAAATACATGTTTAGACGTTGAAAACTCGGACTTTTATCTCTTCGTTTCCAAGTAAAATCTTAACAAGAGATTATAAAAATTGAAGAGATCATAAAGCTCTTTAAAATACATACGGAAAGCATGTCTAATTCTGAGATGAAAAAAGTTAGTTGCAAGGAACTGTATTTGACTTTGTCTGAGATCTGTTAACCTGGGCATAAGGTGTATGTCAAAACTAGAAAGGTCCCCCAAAACTGCAAGTACCCGCTGCGGGGGGTCTTTTTGTGAATATCGTTTTGATGAACATGTCTTATACAACTTTCAAAAGCTGACAGTCTATAGAATTATTAATTAGTGTCAAGGCAGGGATACGAACAAACCGACAATGCGATACCGTAATGTTAGATTGAGACTTTTTTCCTGAACATTAATGAATTATTGTATAACAGTAGATGACAATTTTTCACGGACATCTTCTAGCCCATCGCCTCCCATATGTCACCCCGAGTCCAATTTCCAAACTTTGGTCATACATGGTGAGGAATCGGTGGCGTGATATCGTGCTTGATTTAAAATCATAAGAAGCGAAGTGGTTCTCATTCATTGATTAAGACTAGGAATATTTCATCCCCCAAAAGAGAAATGATACACATTAACTGCTTCGTAAGTTAGTGAACCACAAAAGCCACAAAACCATCCTGGTCTTATTTTATGGGTATTAAGCATTATACATCTCCCAGAGTGCGAAAATTATCTCATGCATGGGAGGAAAAGGTAACGAATAGAAAATTTAATAATCAGAGTCTCAGGTGCACGTATAGAAAAAATATAAAAGATGAAATCACTCATCGTATCACCAAACGAAAAGAGGCAATGTGAGAAGAATGTCACGTGATTTCTATTCAGTTGCAGTGTTTTGCATTGAATGAAAGATGGGGTCATGGCACCCGGATCCAAAGCATTGTTATATGGGTGTTATTTGTGAGAGAGATGGTGAAACTGAATACAGAGAAAGCTATTTTGTATTCTAAACACGGCGAGGAATAGAAAGGAAAGGAATTCAACCGAAAATACATCTTGAAGAGCTCGGGTCGATGTTATCTGTCCCACAAGTCACGATAACATCAAATAATACCGCCATTTAGAGTCTTTTTTGTTGAGGTAATTGTCTCTTTGAATGGCGATGAAAACTAGATGGAAATTTTGAAGAGTTTCGACCGTGAAATGTATATTCTTCATCTACATATACATTTTATCGAATGAACTATTGCGACTGTTACTCGGCAAATGAACGGTCAAATTGTTCACTGACAAACCCACTGTGTTTATCAAATAGAAAAATAACCAATTTGTTTTTAACAGTATTCTTTTAGACGAAATGCATGTCTTTTGTAATTAAGAACCGATCCCGTGTTCTCTTTTTTGGGGGGGTTTAAGGTGTCTTTGATTCTTTACTTTCTTATCTTAAGAAGTTGGGTATTATGAATCTGCGCTTTAAAAACTCGGAATGGATTACACACAGTATCTCTTTACGACAAAGCCCCGGGTACTTTCCTGACGAGTTTACTGTCGGTGGTTGTTATCATGGAATCGGATCCTCTCGGCTCTCTTCTTTATCCTTAAGCTCGTTATATAGGATACCATTTCTTGGCCAAAAGCCCGTGAACGGCCATATCACAGGCGTCATCTCCCATAAGTAGAAACTATTATTACATCTTTTGAAATGCATGTTTTGAAAGTTCTCAAATGTATCGGATGTAAAAGGAAAACAGGAACACCCGGAGAGCGGTTCTGGCTATGGTGAGGTGATAAGCCTGCTTTGCGTGAAGCTTTCGGTTTATTCTCCTTTTGACATGGCATTGTGTTGAGTTGCTTCTGTTAATTCTTCGATCAAACCTCTAAATCAAGCGAAGGCTTTTAATTTTCATATTTTTTTTATTGGCTGTAAGTTTTGATATCTATGAATCTGGATTTTGAAAGTTCGTAGTCGCTTAAATGATAGGTAAGCTGTCTGACACAGCACGTATATCCTTCTTTTTCACTTTTATTATTGAAATAAAATGTATATCAATCAGAAAATGAGTACACCAAGAAATAAAAGAGGCGTTTAAATCTACACAGCCGGTCATCTCGGTAGATCTGCTATCGTAATTACAAGAAATATTAATTATCACTTTTCGGAATCTTCTTCAGTGCGTCTTGTTAAGATTGAGGAAAGAAGAAGAAAACTCTATCCGGTCCTACGGCAAGCATTGAAAGATCATAAGCGCGCCAAGCTTGTGAAAGACACGCTGTACATCGACGGTAAAGAATACATACCATCAGCTGGATCCGCGCCCAGCGCACCTGTACAATCGTTACCTACCTGGAATTCGACCTCGAGTTATCAACCGATGGATCAACAGAGCACGCCGCAAAATACCGACCGCCAGGCACTAAAACGACAGCGACAGGGATCTACACCTGAGCAGGCATAGGAAATCGCGGGAGAACAAACTGACAGGGACAAATCCCTGAAAATTTTATCCTTAAATGTATGTGGACTTAAACAACGACTTAATTATCCAGAGTTTTACGATTTCATCTCTAAGCATGACATAATAGGTCTTTCAGAGACTAAAACCGATGATTCGGACAATATACACATAACCGGCTACACAGTTTTCATGAAAAATAGACACAAATTATCAAATAGAAGATCTGGTGGGTTAGTTATAGCAGTACGAGACGATATTATAAAACATGTAAATATTTTGAAAACAGATTGTAAATTCATTTTTTGGTTCAAACTTAGTAAATTTCTACTTAATACTTGTGAAGATGTCTTATGTGGAGTTGTGTACATTCCACCAGAAGGGAGTAAATATTCCTCTCCCGACTGTTTTTTAGAAATAGAGCAAGAAATTTTAAACATGGCAAATAACTGTAAATATGTATGCTTATTTGGAGATTTCAATGCCAGAATTGGTAAATTACACGACTATTGTACTTCTGACGAATTTTTGACACAGGTAACTCATAGCCCGATTCATTCAGAGATTGCTCTTAGATGTTCGATATTTAATGACCACCAGATTCCTTTAGAAAGAGTTGTACAAGACTGTACTGTAAATAATTATGGACATAAATTTGTTGACTTTTGTAAAAATAATGACTTGTATATTGTGAATAGCCGGGTTGGCAGAGATAAAAATACAGGTAGTGCCACATGTAAGAATAGCAGCACTGTTGATTATGTTGTAGCCAGTGCAAATATTTTTGAAATTGTGGAAAATTTTGAAATTATTGATTTTTGTAACCTTTTTTCAGATGTACATAATCCAATAACTTTTTCGTTCACTAATTGTAACAAAGAGGTCAAAAGTTATAGAACAGGTAAAAATCAACCAAGTGTAAAATTATGGTGTGCGGACAAAGCAGACGATTTTCGTAGCAATATTGAAGTGAGTTCTGTATTAGCCATAGAAAATGATCTAGATAGACTATCTATTAATATTGAAAGTATTTGTAGGGATGATGTTACCAAAATAGCGAAAAACATTTGTGAAGTTTTTGTTAATTCAGCAAAAGAAACGTTTGGCATGAAAAAAAATATAGAAAACCCCTCAATGGATAATAAAAAGTGTAACAAACCCTGGTTTAACCAGGAATGTAAAACAGCAAGGAGAAAATTCCATTTAGCAAAGCGAATTTACAATAGAAATAAAACAATTGAAAACAAAGGCGACCTTAAATCAACTAGCAAACAATACAAGAAAACAATGGATAACTGCTTGAAGGGTTACAGAAATAAATTAACTCAAAAACTTGCCCATTTACGTTCAACAAACCCGAAAGATTATTGGAGAATTTTAAATGCATCAAGTCAAGATAAAAAATGCGCTGTTGAAATCCAAGATATGTTTCTATTTTTAAAAGAAATGAATGAAGGCAATACTAATGATGCTAACGATGACGAAAATTACGACTTTAGATTAGATGATACAAATGATAACTCAGACCATGTAGACAGTATTATCAATTGTGAAATTGTCGAAGAAGAAATAATAGCGGCTATTCAGAAACTTAAGAATGGTAAAGCCGCAGGGTATGATAACATTCTAAATGAACATATTTCTACAACATTGTCAACGTTTTTACCATTGTATAAGAAGTTTTTTAATATAATTTTTGATAGTGGTTTCGTTCCAGATGAATGGTTAATTGGTATTGTTAGACCGATATATAAGAATAAGGGCGACCCAACCCAGCCTGAAAATTATCGTCCTATATCTCTGCTAAGCTGCCTAGGCAAACTTTTTACCCGCATATTGGCGAATAGACTAGAAATGTATGCAAACGAGGTTAACCTTCTAAATAAAAATCAAGCAGGTTTTAGGAAAAATTACTCAACATTAGACCATATTTTAACTTTGCAATTTCTATCTGATATCCTTATGAAAAGAAAAAAGAAACTTTTTTGTGCATTTATTGATTTTAAACAGGCATTTGATACTGTATGGAGAAACGGTTTGTGGAATAAGCTATTCAGAAATGGTATTAACGGTAAATGTTTCAATTATATAAGGAATATGTACATGGGAATTAAGTCTTTAGTGAAACAAAATGGAATGTCCTCGGGATTTTTTGAATGTAATGTCGGGGTAAGACAAGGCGAAAATCTGTCACCTTTTTTATTTTCTTTGTACATAAACGATCTTGAAGAATTTTTGGTAGAAAAGGACATAGTCGGATTACAAACTATTAGTAAAGAAATTGAAGATGAATTATTACTACATTTAAAACTTTTGATTTTATTTTATGCTGATGACACTGTTATTTTGGCAGAATCTGCTGATGATTTACAAAAGGCATTGAATGAATTCTATACTTATTGTACTCAATGGAAACTTAATGTGAACGTTGATAAGACAAAAGTCATGGTTTTCTCCAAAGGGGCAATGTTAAAGAGGAAATTTTATTACAATACCCAAAATATTGAAAATGTAAAAGAATTTAAATATCTAGGAATTGTATTATCAAGAACAGGTTCATACTGTAAAGCGAAGAAACATCTTTGTGAGCAAGCACAGAAAGCAATGTACGGGGTGATAAGAAAAATTAGACAATTTAATTTACCGATCGAATGTCAGCTTGACTTGTTTGATAAAGTAGTCACACCCATCTTACTCTACGGATGTGAGATATGGGGCTATGAAAATATGGAAATAATTGAACGTGTTCATTTAAAATTCTTAAAAACTATATTTAATTTGAAAAGTTCTACACCAAATTACATGATTTACGGAGAAACTGGAAGATTCCCTTTGTACATCAATGTTTTTACGAGAATGATTACTTACTGGTCAAAGATGTTTACATGTGCAGAAGATAAAATTGTCAATATTGTGTACAAGTATATGTATAACCAATTAAGTAACGATGGTATTAAATGTCAATGGATTGAATGTATTCAAAAAATTCTAAATAATTGTGGACTTTCATTTATATGGAATGAGCAAGGTGTTGTCAATGCTAAATGGCTAAGTGCTATTGTAAATCAGAATTTAAAAGACCAGTTCATTCAAAAATGGTCAAATGACATAAATAGTTCTTCCAAAGGCCAGATTTACAGAATTTTTAAAACCAATTTCGGATTTGAAAGCTACATTAAAAATTTACGCCCAAAACAAAGAAAGCTATTGATGAAAATGCGTACCTCAAATCATCATCTACCTGTCGAAACAGGGAGGTGGTGTGGCACCCCATTAAATGATAGAGTATGTTTAGTTTGTAACAATGGAAAGATAGGCGATGAATACCACTACATTTTAGAGTGTACAGCTTTTTCAGAGATAAGAAAAAAATTTTTACACAAAAGTTACTGCACCAGACCAAATGTTGTCAAGTTTTATGAACTCATGGCCAATTCAAATATACAATCTTTACAAAAACTATGTACATTTATTTCAAAAATATTTGAGACTGTCTGTCCTTCTTAGCTGTCCTCCTGGTATTTTCTTTTTGCATATACTTTATTATTACATGTACTATATGTACATCCTCTCTACATGCAGTTGTAAAACATTTATTTACGTATATATATTTATATTAATTATTTATATGTGTGTATATTTATACTAATGTACCTCTGACGACATTATAGACATTGTATATACTTTATGTTCCTCATGTACCATGCTGTATGGTTTGAGCGAATAAACTGATTCTGATTCTGATTCGTCCGTCGGTCGGGTACTATTGGTCTCCTGTAACGGACTGACACGCAGACCGCATGTAACGTTTTAAGTAAACATATATGTAATATAGGCATTCAAATTTTATCAAATAATATTAAAGAAGTTCTTTGTTGGTTCTGGTTAACTCGATAGGTCTGTATCGACGTGGCGTTGTACAACACGCGATTGGCAATAGTTCAACAACACCCGTGGAAATTGTAATGTATCGTCTGTCATAAATTATATTGAGAAAATTAATTCCTATCCTTTATTGTGCGATTCTTGATGAAAATTCTTCTGTATCTGCGTTAAGGTCTATGGTCTCTTTCTCAGTGATACCTTTATAAAACTTATTACTATAAACATATCTATTTTCAAAGTATTGAAATTCGATAAGTTTAGAAGAACATCAATATTTCTTAAAATAATATTGAATGTACTTTCCTCACTATCTTATCTAAGTCTTTGCTAGGATCAATAACCAAAATGTGGGTGAATTAAATAGAGACCCCCGCTCAAAGAGGACCCAGCAATACCCGCGTCTCCAGATAGAATCAGCCCTAATCAAAAACATTAAGATCGATGCCTGTGACTCCATTGCTGATAATAAAAGACACTCTACCTTAGTAACATATACACGCACTTCCTCTCCGAAAAACAAGAATGAAAAAATGACTAAAATGGAACATATTCCGCCCTATTTTTGGCTGTTGACTGGAGGAAGTCTTTCGGAGACCACTTTGCTTCAATTGCCTTTGATCGGTGCTTATCAGGGTTTATCGTCCTAATGTGTGGAACAATTTGCATTATCGCAATCACAATGAACAAAATTATGACTGTTAAATGGAAGGATTTGAAGTAATTGGCTCTAAAACATTAAAGAATTTTACAGAATTATATTAAAAAAAAAAAAATGTTGTTTTCCTGTTTTGTGAACAAGTAAAGCGAAATAGGTTGATATATATAAGCTGTTTACTTTTTCCCTAAAATGCTTTCGCATAAAAAATATTATGGTCCATAAATTTCTGGTGTTGCAGGCGCGCGACTGTGTCGCCCTATGAACCGGTCTCACTGGGTCCGCTGCATATAAGTAGGGAGTATATATCTATATTATTATTACCTTGTGGCACTCTTGTGTATAAAGCGAGAAATCAAGTCGCCTCCTATGTCCAGAAAATTAATGCAGATGACCAAAAATTTTATGCATTTTTAATTCTAGTTGATGGTGATCCGGAGGGCGCGCAGTCCCTCTAATCTAAAGCAAGTTTCCGCCACCAGGGGGCAGTAATCGCTGATCGAGAGCCTAATAATCGAAGTATCGACTTTTTTTAGGGAGATACAAGATTGAAACCGAGATTAAAACTAAATTATTTTCTTGTTACGTTTTAAAATAACCTTTGTCACAGGTAATGAGGCCGTTATGAGCAGGGCCTGAGGAAAGAGAGTGAGAGAGGCGGTACATTTGTAAACTATCAGGTTTTAATTACTATGCCTAGGGGTCTTAATTTTTCACAAAACATGCCTTTGACAAATTCATTCATTTGTCATATTACATGAAGAAAATTTTTCACCGTTATTAAGATGTGAATCTAGATAGTCGGGATGTTCAAACACATTCTGTAGATAATTGATCTGTTTAATTTGAAACTGAGTTCTCGTCACACTTGGAAAATAAATGAAAGATCTCCATTTACTTCCTTGAATAAAACTGGTAAAATTGATGTTTATTTATAACATATAAGATGAACTCTGTTTATATTCTTGAAGCCTTGTTAAGATTGTTTCCCCTTCTTTGTATCGGTGCCATTTAACAAGTGTAAAGTAAAATGATGAAGAAAAATTAATCTTTGAGCGCTCTGTCACAAAGTCCATACTTTTTTAAGTTTTAAAATTATACTTAGCATGCGCACGCTATTTATTATGAAATTTTATGCATTAAAAGCGGTTAACCGGTACATCCTTATAATAAAAAGTGATTAATTGAAACATTTTTATTTCAGCGACATTACAAGTTTGTTTCTGATATTTAACGATGAACACAAATATAGAAAACTTTGTCTTTGATAAAGATCGTTATGGTTTGAGGAACTTAATCTTACGGTAACACATCTACATATATATATGTAAGTTACATTTAATTCTATATATAGAACGATGGTTCGTTTGTAAAATATTAAAACAGGGAAGCAAAACTATTATTTATAAATTTAATCTATAACGTGGTTCATTAATCCATTTATAACTTTGTGTTTTATGTAGTAGAAGAGGGTAAGAAGGACAGATGTTGGAGAGAGAGATAGGATATAACACATTGTTTGTTTATTCAGTATTGTACAATAAACATTGTCTACGTTTACAGTTCGTCTAGGGGAGAGATAAAAACACGACTGTCCACCAGTAAGTTCAGAGTTCTCTACAATTTACGACGGCCACACACTGTTAACCATAGGACCAGTACTGTAATCAGTGGGCTAGGGTTCATGTCAACTTTATGAATATTCGGAGAGGCATTTTAGCTGACATTGAGTCATTTACGATTTTCTAGGTATACTATGTGCCTCCATGCATGTGGGTTTCGTCTTCATGCGCTATGACTTTTTCCCTCTTACTATCTTAAAGATTGTTGTGTTTCCTAATTGTCAGACTATCCGAAGTTTTACGAGCGAATGAATGGCTGAAAATATTTGCATATTTTATCTTTAATATTTCATACAGAAGGTGGGTTTATTTGTCGCTATGTGACACGATTCTCCTGGTTATTATTACGATCTAGAAAGGAACGTGTACTTGTATCTAGAGAAGAGGGTTTGTGATGGGAATAAATTGATTTCTAATGGAGGTTACAGATACATCCGATTAAGTGATAAATGTGAGAGTCATTTTCAAAAAATGCTGCTATATCGTATTAGTATAAAAATCGAATTGCACAATAATTCGGTTTTTTTTTTTTTTTTTGATCAGACACATGGGGAAATGTCCATTGATATGCAGTGTCATTTTAGTTCACAAAAAGTATTGTTTTTGGTCACTTCTTCTATTCTATTCGTTTCTAATTTACAGACCCCACACTTGTTGGTTCCTTTCGAGCCGCTTTCTATATAAATTGAGAGAGAGAGAGAGAGACGATGATGATGACGATGGTTACATAATTAGATCAAAACAATTAACATTTATAGAAAAATATGTGACATGGAAGTTAGTGATAAATATCCAGATCGATGTTTATGAATCATATCAAGGGAATGTAAATCTGGAGTAACAGGTGGTAGGACCGATGAGTAGAAAAGATAAATGAAAGCTACGGGCCATCAGCGACATCACACATATATAACTGCCGAGTGTGTGTGAACTAAATAGGTCACCAGAAATATACAGTTTTAAATAAAAAAGAAATTCATCGTCGACTGTTTTTTTTTAATTATCTCGCCACAAGGTGGTTTTCTGGTGTAACAAGTTTTGTTCCTGTTATTTCCTTGTAAGGAACTAAAAGTACAACTCACCTGGCTGAAGTGTTTTATGGGAGAAGTCGGGTAGACCTGCCGTTCTCAACCCTCCCCTCCTACGTACAGTTAATGTGATAATTTACAGAAATAATTTGCTCTTATATACATGTCATATATCTCATTGGAAAAATAACTTGTTTTTCTTCTTTATGATCTTGACTCTGGAATTATAGTCTGAATCATTTGTTTTTGTCACTCTGGGATAATTGAAATGACAAACAGACGAGTTCAAAGGGACAAAAATATGTGGTCAATTCAACAACACAATTAGATTTTCAAATTCTATATATATTTTTAAAATTCATATACTAACACATATAATTACACGTCCTCTATATTGTACACAATACACTGTATTTTTTTAAGAGAGGGAGATAGATGGTTACGGACATAGTGTATGCCTGTCAGCATGGCTATGTCTGATAGACTATCAATATTTATACGTATCCCACTGGTGTAGCAATCGGTCATCCGGTGCATCACATCACATAACGTGCGGACGACACATATAGGTATACATATACATAAGTATACGCGTGGACATCGCTGGCTCTGAATTTACGAGGCGAGTCGGTCCCTATCTGGTGTATATATGCATTGCCGGACTGTATGGCCGCGTTTATTGGGTATTTATTGAAATCACTGACATGAATTGGTTCGAATATTTATCAATAAATGATGAAAACCGATAGAATTTCCATGCTGATATCCATTCGCATGTACGATCGTATCCCAACAGCGCAATTATATATATACTGTAAGGATTATTACTGGTATAATGAGGGACCTTCATACTAACTATAGCTTCCTGGCATAATTTATAGACACTTCTAGTATATAACTATATTCCAGATTGCCTTTTCTATCGCAGACATTTCTAAGGAATTTAATAAAATTCTCAAAATATGAGCCATTTATAACTTTGGACTTCGTGGTGTTTTGATTCATCAGTGTTTATTATAATGTTCAAATTTTATAGACTAGTGGTATAGAAACTGAAAACTCATTATATGCAGTACTCCAGCTGTCTTTTTAAAAAAATAAATACATGGTATTTTATTTTACATAACCTTGTGCAATAAACATGCGTTTGTATACATAACATAAAAATACCAGTATACATATTATTTGTAATTTTTCCTTTGTATATATGTTAGTGTTCAGTCGCACAGAATGTGATGTGATTTATAGAAAAAAAGGCGGTTTATTGGGATTTCATGGTTCATAACATGGGTTTATACACACATAGAATATATTCCAGCGTGGATTTTGTATAGTACAGCGTACATCACTCGGACAGTTGTCAATCAGACTGCTAGGCTCATAGACTGTTTTGTTGTTTGCTTGGTCATTGTGTTTTTCATTCACCCACGAGATTGCGGTGGGGGAGGGATTCATATGGCTAAAAGGAAGTACAAAATTCTTAGGGACTGTTTATGATGAAATGATTCTAGATTGCTTTATTTCACAAGTTCCATCTTTATTCAACAGGTGGCTTGTTAAGCGTTTTAGAATAAATATTGTTGATTACACATTTGGTCGTAAAACTTAGTGAAGGCCAACGAAGAAGCGAGCGAGAAGAAGACGTGCTCACAAATGTCATGGCTGGTCTCGCAGATCGCAATATGCATATAACTTGTAGATATTTTTACATATCGTACGTCACTGGTAGCAAAAACTGCAGTTGATGTCAATGGTGAAACACTTATCTGGAGCAAGCAATTGCTTCAGGCATGTTTTACATTCAAATTATTTTACTTCTTCATCAAATATTTATGAAGTAATTTCACAAGAAATAAGTTGTTTTATGCCAAGTGACAAAGTTGAAGGGCATGAATTATTTCTTCGCAACCCCCCCCCCCCCCCATTTTTATGCTACTTATTTTACCACAATCACTGTTTACAAACTGCCGACTTATTCATTTATGGTATGAACTATGATGCAGATGATAATAATGCAACTTCGTTTTCTTGAATTCGTGTCACTAGGATGATGAATACGGGCACCTTGCCTATTTGTTCGTCGTTTTCGCTAGATTTTTTTTTTAGCTTTCGGTCCCTTATAAATCAGATGTAGAATAGTATCCTATGAATTCTGTGCGTGTCTTGGGGCCAGCCTGACAAGAATATGATACTGGGTGCATTTCATCTCTATTTTTTCTCAATAGAGACAAGATCATCGGGATATCTGCTGTAAGACACGAATAGCTTGTCAGGGTTCCCAATAGTACACCCCACCGTTCATGTGTGTGGGCTCAGGTTTTGTTATAAACTGCAAACTAACTGTGTCCTCATTTATCGAAGGACATTTAAAGTTTGTTAAACTAGTGCAAACGTCAGATAATCATGAGAACTAAGTAGATATTTTATCTATTATATTCTCTCTCTCTCTCTCTCTCTCTCTCTCTCTCTCTCTCTCTCTCTCTCTCTCAGCGGTATTATTTTTCTCCAATGTGTATGGCACGTCTTTTTCATGACGAGAGCGCATCGCTGGTTTACCAGTCTGGGTGTTATTTACAACCAAATCGTGCCCCACGCTATTTAAAAAGATGTCCATTTCTTATTCCGTTTTATTCAGTCATTAAATATGTATTCTAAGTTATCATTCGTTTGATGTTATAAACAGTTCATTATTTAAAATCGGTTAAGAGTAACGTTCGTACGCCTCGTCGTGTCTTATTCTGTGCCTATTGTGCAATGTAAAGAATTGTCATTCTTTTTATCAACAATATTTAATAATTATAGATTAGTTAATCATATTTACGGAATGCAGGTTCTTTGTTTAGCATTGTTCTTAGGAACAAACACTGCATGAGAATTTCATAGATTGTAGCTGATTTCTACACGTGTCAACGAGGACACGTGCTCTCTAAAATAACAACCACACACAAAACATTTAATTTTACTCTACTCTACGGAGATGGTTTTTCCCTCTCAGATATATCAAAAACACCAAATTTTCGAGTACTTTCATTTCAGTGATACTTTTTAAGTACCTCTTTTATTAATTACCATTATTTTAACTTGAAAATCCAGACGTCTATTTTGTAACTTCTACACAGAATTTCGCTCTGTTCGTTTGATAACACTAATCGATTTGACCAGAGGTTTCAAAGATAAGCAAATATTTCATCTCCTTTATGCTCTAATATCGCCGGCAAGTACACTGATACGTGTTTAACTATTCATTTTTCAGCTTCTCCTTTGCTCTTTGAATTCGATTAATCTACTGCCTGAAATTTTGTATCATTATTTGTCATGTTTTCTTTGCTTATCGATATTCCAAGGCCGTTTCATTCATGACGTCAAAACGTCAACAGATAAAAACACTTGAATGAAATGTGACGTCACATTTCACAGCAAAGTGAAAAAAACATTATTTTCCCACGATTTCATTGTCTTTAGAGTATGTATGAAACAAGCCACTCGATTAAAAGAAATTAATAAATGCAATTGATATTTTTAGTTCCTGACTTTCTTCACTTGTTTCTAACACCTCTGTTTTAATTATATAACGTTTTCGCTTGGTACACGAAATTCCCATGCAGATCATGCCACTGATAGAATGTAATCAATTCTGAATCATTAGACCGTGAAAGCGAGGTTCTTATTGCGCTTCAAGTAAAGCCTCAATTCTGTCCAATAACCACCCCAACAGGTGGTCTAACACCCATTTAGTAAGTAAAACCAAGAGATAATTAAAGCTTTCATTAATTTAATTGGCATTCAAATGAAAAATAGACCTTTTTGGGCCATAAATACACAATGAAAATATACACAATATGGATTTTATGAACGTTCGAATGAAAGATACATATAAACCATATCTTTGGCGACTTCATAATTTAACGAAATAAAAAACAATATAATATATATAGATATAAAACTTTTCTCTCGGTCCACAACACTCTCTCCTCTCACACAGTTGTGAACTTAAATAACTCGTGAAAATGCATCAATAAATAATTCAATGTTTGAAGTACATCGCTTGAATTAAATAAGTTGATAAGTTAGAACGGAAAGTGATGATTTGATAAATGCCTTAGAATGAAGCACAAATCGTCTTATAAACCTGTGCAAAAAATAAATATACATGCAAAACAAACAATGGATTCCTGTTTACACCACAAAACGATATTGTAAATGTTTTAGCACGAGACTGAAGAAAAAATGAAAATTGGATCCCACAAAAAATCATTGATCACAAACGTGACCTAGTTATAAAGTCATTCGGACAAGAATTTGCATAGTATAAATGATTTCAACTACTTTGTCAAAAAAATTCACAAACATTCAAACTTTCCTTACAAATCCTAGAAGATCTGTGTATCGTAATCAAACAACGTAACATTCAACAGAAAAATCTTTAACAAGGCTTTCTACCTTGAGTTTTAGAACAGAAAAAAAACAAATAACCTGCAATTTAGTCAAGCATTTGAGTCGGCATAAAGTCTATTTGGCAAACAGTTTTTGTGCGAATTTCAGCTTGTCGATGTCTCCCTCTTCGTCATTTATTTAATCGTCTTGAGAAAGTTTGTTGAAAATAGGAAGACGCAAAGATTTGCTTACGTCCAAAGGAGAGCCACAAGTGTTAATGCTTCCACAACTTCCACTAGAGGCACTGCCGAGACTGTCCCCCGAAATACTGTCGGGAGGGGAATGGGGCGCGGGGGGCGCGAGATCCCACGAGGTGGCGCTATCGAACACACTGTGGTTATCATTGCATTGGTTTGAAAGGTTCATGATTACATTTATCTGTTGCTGAAGAATGTTAATTTCCGAGGCGAGATTTTGATTGGCGGTAGTAGCGGCGGTTTGCACATTCAAAGGAGTAAGGAGACTAGCCGCCAATGAAGAAGCTGGATCCGCCGAATAATCGAACACCGGGCTGCTAGATCCACTACTGGAATACTGCGAGGATGAAGAAAAATCCCTGAAAATGTCATCATTTCCCCAGAAAATGGGACTTAGGCTCGGAGAGTCACTCGCACTGGATGAAAGTGATTCGGAACTTGAACCTAGAGATCCATTGCAACTAGAACTGAAACTTGTTGGGCGCTTAACCTGAGATAAATGGTCCATGTGAGACGGGAAATTCTGTTGTTGAACTGTTGTGGATGCGGTCATCATTGCTGGGTGATTTGGAGGGCGATTTTGGTTGACGTTCTGATTTCTTTCTTCGTCGTTGTGAATGAAATGACATCTGGGTCCATACGGACAAAATCCAATAGTGTGGAATGTACGACACAGTTCCGTTTTGTATTTGGGATGACGATTCAAGTTTCGAAGTTCGTGAGCACCATGAGCAAACTGACATTTGTCACCGTACTTACAGTGGCCACTTTCCTCGAATGGACGGCATAACTCCGTTTTGTAACGACTTGAATTCACATTTTGAGTTTGTTGTCTAGCTGTGGTCGAATTTAAAGTAGCACCAGGTTCACTCATACTTCTGTCCAATTTACGGTGGAGGGATTCTTGGTTGTTGAGGAGACAGGACTCACTGCCCGGGGGAGACACGGACGAGGGAGCTTGACCTCCGATCGGAATGAAGGAATTCGTTGACATGGTCCTAGGTTTAACGACAGTGGTCGACATCGTGGCTGCTGTAACTGTCGCACGTCTCTCGTTCATCTGATTCTTCAGCAAATTCTTTCTCTGCTAAATTAAAGAATGACACTGATATAAGTTTGACATTCAGACAGTTTGACCGACTTTTCTTTCCATTTCTTGTATGTTCTATGTTCTAAAACTTTAAAGTGAAAGTCGCATGTCAATTTCAATATTAACAACTTCGATTTATTTACGTGTAAAAACCGCTTTATTATCAGAAATTGATAAAATAAATTAACTTTAACACATACCTGTTTATATAATAAATCCCCAACATCATAAAAAGCTGACTGAAACAGCTCTGTAGACATGCTGTTGTCGTGTTTGATAGTATAAATCCAAGTTGTGTCTTCGTCGTATCGTTGTTAAATCGTGTGTGTTGCTTATACTGCGATGTGCGGTGTGTATATATACGTTAAGAACTTAATGGGCGGAGCTAAGTTACACGAGGCGACGTCAATCAACTATTTAATACGGTCGGTGATGCGTAAGGTTATCGCTGATTGGCTAAGGCAAAACGATACCTGTACCAGAGAATCCTCGTGATTAAAAAAATATTTATACATACGAACGATTTGTTTACGTGAATATATTAAAATAACATTGAATTTACTTATTATGAAAATTATTATTTTTTAAACCAATTACGTGAGAATGATCTCGACGTGGTTGAATTAAGTTTTTTTTATTCTTATTTGAGGGGGTGGTGCTATTAAACTTCTCTTTACCATGTTTACTGGTCGTCGAAACCATGTGGCATAGAGAATTTTCCCGCTAAAAAAATAGTAAACTGGGGACACTTGTGCTCTTCCCGCCAGTTGTCATGGAGTTCCATCAAACAGCCCGTTTTACCATTACAAACTTAAAAACGTACGATTTTAACTCTAGACGTTCAAAGGTTCATATTGGTGATGGTGTGACTGTACTTAATTTATTATCAATTGATAAAAGTTGTACAAACAGTATTTTCAGTATATAAACATACACATGTACAACGTAAATATATAATATAAAAAAAATGCCTTTTTTTTTTAAATTGTAATTAGAGAGCTTGTAGTTAATATGATATTTTATCTTTTTTTCATTTTTGGATACATTAAAGAAGTACTCAATCTCCGCTGTTTATTCAGTGAGATGTATTACTCAAGAACACCTGCTTTCAGCTTGGTTTGAGTGTTTTGTTTATTTTTGGAGATATGATAGTAATACGACTCAAATGTTTCTGTCTGTGGCGAGAGCAATTATCTACTTAGTTTTGCGCTTATTAGAGAAAATACATTTTAATTGAGAAAATAGATACCCTTAGACATAGTAACGGTCCTGAGGGGCCATTATGTAAACACAATCACGTTCTAAAATTACTCATATGTAATTGATTTGAAATTAATTACACTTTTTCATGTTTTTACATTTCAAGACAATTAAATAATTTTGAGTTATACAGTCGGAACACGAAAGAAAAATCAAATTTAAAAGATTTTAAAAAGGTATTATAAAAATCGCAATTATTTCATTTTCTCGAAAAAAAAATCTTTAATTTTCGGGTATAAGGGATTTTCCGGTCGTCAGTTGTTTGTGTCAGTAAATTTTGACCCGTTATTTGTTGTGATGACACCCAAAAGTATTTTCAAGGTAAAAGAATTTGTCAATTCATTATCAAAATCCAGGTAAGTGTCAAAGTACCTTGTGATTATGAATTATCGCTGAAACCTATTGTGACTTGATCCACCACTGAGTTTCACCGGTATATGATAATAAACGTAGCAAATCCCCTTTCATATGTCAACTTTAAGATTCACCCCATCCCACTGCCCACAATTATCTGCTGAGAGACTAGAACTATTTGTGAAGAGATTTCATTTATTTATCTCTGTATGAAAACAAGATTTTGGTGCGATTCCGCTAAAGGGTGCTTGTAAAAGGTGTAACTAACTGTTCCAAAAGCTGAAAATTCGCGGCTTCTAGGACACAATAAAACTCCAATGATTAATACAATTGTGTCATAACTTCTAGAGAAAAAGTTTCAGTTGTCAAAATGAAGGGGGGTCTAGCATTTTGATGAAAATTGTATATGTAGTTTTCAGCATTACATTGATTAATTATGAATATTCATGAAATTAACCATTTTGGAATGCCATGTACATGACACGCATGAAAACATAAACTATATTCTTCCAATCTCCCGTGGAATATCTTAGTTAATTAACCAGTTACGCGGCGCTCATGAGTAACCTGAAATCTTTTTAGGAACCTGCCAATATCGTAATGAAGATTAATGGTATTAATTTAGTCACCTTTACATATATTAATGAACATCGCCCTACGGGTGTGTTGGCCCCATAGTGTTACAAAAAATGACTGACCACATTTTAAAAGTATTTTAATATTGTAACTTGAATCTGACATCGATATATTTTGTATCGGATTTGCAATGCCTTCAATTAAAATTTGATTATTTGGTCAAAGGGTGATAACTCTAAAATAAAACTGAGACGGCGCAATAAAGCCATTCATTGAATGATTCGTTTTATTTGTGTATGGACACCTTCACAGACAATAGACGGGAAAAAACTGTTAGAATGCATATACCAGAAGAATGGCTTCAAAGTCCCTCTACAAAGTAAAAGCCGCATCTTTCCATTAACACATAGAGCGTAGCAGACGCGGCAATTGCTTGATGTTACTGCTCTAAGAACGACATTGGAAAAAAACTGTTTTCCGCGGCACTTTGCAAATACAAATAAAATTATTTTCATAGTAGTGAAAATGACCTATTATGATAATTAACAATAAAGACCGAATTACGTGTTAATCAATGTCTGTCAATTACTTTATTTTATTTATTACTACTTGTATTCTTAACTCTACTTTTTGGGTTGTTGTATTACACTAATACATGTAATTCTAATGGCATTTATTACAGAGCATTTGTTAATTACAAATAATGAAGTGCTATGCAGAAATATAACTCAAAAAAAAAAATTGTAACAGGCTAGGAAATGAGGATTTGCCTCAGATCTGAGGCCAAAATCAAAAGCTTTTAGATATATTGTTCAAAACTAACTGTGGCGTGGAAAATTCCCATGAGTGCAATTGATCACCAGGAATTAACCTGTTCATTTCTTTGCATTTAACATGCACATGTTAAAAGTATTACATGAAGACGACTAGATAAACCAGGATAAGCTAATCCCAGCGAAACGAGCCCCGTGAATTTCCAGCAGTTGCCAGTTAGTAGAGTAATTGACGCAATCTACACTTAATTGATAGATAATTGGACATCCCTGGCAGTTGGATAATTACAAAAGGTGTAATGAAATTGACACCTGTGTACACAAAAATCCAGGTCACAATAGCAAGTACCTTGTCAAAATTTGAAATTGAAAAAAAAATCTCAAATTATTTTTGTTAGCCGCAGGTTATTTTATTTTAGCATCTTTTATTCAAATGTGTAAAAAAAAAAGCGCCACAATTTGAGGAAGTGTAATATAAAAGACATTTATGAAGATTTTTTTTAGTTCTCTAATTAATATCATAACAATTGAAAATTCTCTGGCGAAAAATTAATTAAAAAGAAAGAAAATTTTGCTGAGCGCGATAGTGATTAATTATTTTCCCGAAGTGTATGAAATGACTAGATGACCTGTCAAAGTCCCAAATATTTGTTTTTCTGCAAAAACAAATGTGTGAATACTTAAAACAAACATGACACGTATGTGTTACGATTACATATTTAGAAGCCTTTAAGGTCATTGTTATTTTTTCAATGAAATATGCCCTCCAAGGATATGTAAACTAAAAACTGAGTAAGGATATACTGGTGATTAGTGCCACCTCTCATAATGATTAGATGTTAGGGATAGAATAAAATGGTCATCCTCTGGTGTGAAAACATGAACAAGGTATTTATTAGCCATCAGTCATCACTAAATACAGTAGTATTTACGCCACCGTAAACATGTCAGCCGTTGCATAATGTGCAATTTTTATAAAGTGAAATATGACAACCGTAAATTAATTAGGTAAATAACCACGAAGATTAGATGGATTATATTAGCTAGTTTTCAATATTCCCTCATAATTTTTTTTTTCAATATTGTATTCAAATAATTTATCAACTCAATACATGTATACAATTTGTATGAGAAACGAGCTGTGTGATCGACATGAAATGAAGAAAGGTTTGTTTTAAAGATAGATTATACAATTTTTTTTTAAAAAAATCATGAAAATAATTTATAAAGTAAGAAGAATAACTTGAACAGGAAAGAATTTAGTTTTAAATTCAAAGTTGCACAATAATGACCTGTACTAGAATCATATAAAGAAATGTTTAGATTTAAAAGGACTAACGCAGAAAGGTTGGATTTTGAACATCATATGGAAAGTTAACAATTTCTTCATATATACAGCAAGTACTGTATGTTCCCTAAATATATATATATATCAAATCACTGAAACCAGGCATCCTCTTTTTTTGTTTGTATCATTTGTCCATTAGAAAAAAAAAACTTAGTTTAATGAAAACAAATAATGTAGGGGAAAAAGAAGTCGTGATAAAAAATGAAAAAGATTAAAACAAATATGAAAAAAAATATACAAAAGAAATAACCAGTTTTATTTTAAATTCAATGCATGTGAAAATTTAGCTTTAAAGGGAGACTGCGATAATTTATGACATTATGATTACAGTAAGTATACAATGTATTCCATTTCTATAAAGAATTAGGCCTAATGGAAAATTGACAGATAATTAAATGAACAAAATTTATATATATGTTCTGCACAGAATTATGATCATAACACCGATTAGTATGCTGGACACCTTTTTATTTTTATACATTATCTTAAAATCTCGGTTTTACACCAGTAACACCTTTCTGGCAATGCCATGAGATTGGACATGATGTCATAAGTGGCATATGGCCATGTGGTCACCTGACATGCGCGATGATCATTGTCCCAGAGATGAAAAAAGGGAGATAAGACTGTTGTTATAATCCTGACATAATTACAAAGATAGACGTAAATTGGGGAGAGAGAGAGAGAGAGAGAGAGAGAGAGAGGTCTTTTTGTTGAAACAAAAATATTCGTCTATTGAAAAAAGGGCCTTTTCTAACAGAGAGTCTGTAGAAAAAAAAACCCATTGTCATTAGAAAATATATCGAAACTGCAAATGATAAACATATATAATAGCTGTAGGCCTTCTGTGCTGAACCTGTATCGTGTTTGTTTTTGTGTAGAAAAGTCTGCAGAATTGCGTCTCGTTCATTTGATTGGTTCGTGAGCGTGGGAAAGCGTTTGGGTTCTCTTGCACACACAGAACACGATACGACGTTTTGGTGGCGATTCCTGATTGTTTCCAGATTGGCTTATTTAACGCGATCCTCCTTCCAGCATGGTCGATGTGGCGTAATTTGTTTGTACCCTTGTTATTACCGAACTCCTTTAAGGAAGTCTTGGGGTTATCTCGACAAAAGAGGGGAGCAATGTCGCATCACCGAAATCAAAAGCCTTTCGCACTTAGGAAGCGTGATCAAAACTTTATAAACCAAGTCTTATTTTATTAAAGTACATTATCCCAATACACAAAAACAAGGAAAAACCGCAGCTACTGATAGCACAGCTGAGTATGTATTGAATTATTAAACATTTTTACCAATAAACCTATTTTGCGGCAGAGTAAAAAAAAAATGGGTAAATGAAATAATGAATTTTGAATAAGTGTTTTCTTCATTGCTTGGTTACATTCCGAGGAGATGACACATGATAATCTCCGATTTAGATGTAGCAAGTACATATAGCCTCCTTAATTTTGTCAACTCAACAATATGATATAAATACTAAGATACACGCAAGACATGATCATAAATTATTTACAACTCTGAGTTGTTGACCAACTTTTGTTTTTCGTTTGTAGATGATAAAGATAAACAAAAAATATTGATATTCTGGTACAGAGAAAATAATTTTTCCCCAACTATGTCAGGTCAGACGGGCTATAAAATGGTCTTTAATGTCCTCTACTCTAAAGAAAGATTTTGGTGAACATCACCTATCGATACCCCCTTCCTCCTTATGCCCTTAAAAAGAAAGACCTTTACTCTCAAGTTTCCAGAGAACACGCTCCCCCAAAATACCGAAAAAAAACATACGCAAACAAAACATAACAAAACAAACAAACAAACAAACAAAATGGCAACATCTCTGATACAATGTTAACAGTTTAGAGATTTCTCCCTAGTTACAAGACACATTTGGAGAGAAAAAAAGAAGATACATTGAACAATTTTCAGCCGATGGCATAGGTCGCTCAGTTCATGATGTTTGTAAACAGAAATAAGGAATTGGGTTTATTTTTGCAATGGACAACTATGTAGCTTTATGCCAACATTGAATAATTCAACACAGCCAAAACACGCAAGAATCAACATGAGGAATATTGCTCTAGACTTGTAGAGCTTGCTAAGATAGAAGATAGAGCGTTGAATGAGAAAAATAATAATGCTAAAATTCGTCATCTTCTCTTGTAAGTAATGCTTCCATGGGAATTTTCTGTAATGGAAAGAATAAATTCAACTAACAACAAACATATGAAACATTACAGTCAGCCATATGGACAATTTATCACGTATGACATAATTCAAATTGAATAGTGTGTTTTTACGTAGGTGCTTGCGACTCTTTCCCGCCATCAACTCTGCAAAATAGTAAGATTCGTAGTAAAAAACATCTTGGAGCGAGTCGTGAGAAAGTTCTGTAAGAAGCATACGTTTTTCATTTACGACATGCCTCCGATGCTAATCTCGCTGCTGCTGACTGTTTCTGGCGCTCACAAAAACACATATCTTTCATTGTTTTAGTGTGCTTTTCCAACTAACCACATTTCTCTGACAATTATTCTCCGTACGAGGGCGTGTCGATCGCACCGAGACCTTCTGAGCTTTGAAGTAACATTATGAGAAAACGGAAGCAACTTAACCTTGCCTTGGAATCTGAAGCACTTGACACACAATTCAGGGGAAAGACAATGATATTGGACCAGTCTTTGATGTGAAATACTTCGTCAAGTGGTTATCCCAAGTTTATACAGCTTACCTCATTACAAGATACGAGTCCTCTCAAAATTACATCATATTTGTCGCATGACAGATATTACGGAAGATAAAGCTTTACTTGTTAATTACTTGTTTCGTGAGTTACCCTTTAGAACAATACAGAACTTAAGCTTATATATTTATTAAGACACAGGGGTGGTTAAGGTGTTAAAGACAAACAGGAAAGAAGCCTGTCTCGAGATATTGTCTTTACTAAAAAAAATTGCCATGTATAATCAACATTTTTCAAAGGAGCAAAAGCACTAAAACTTTTTTTAATACTGCCGTCTGTTATTTGTGTATTTTATCGAGACGTTTTTACACGCAGTCCGATTAAAGTTTATATTTCATTCAAAAATAAATGGTTGTATACCATATAATTAGTCACCCAATCTGCTTCAATGCGAGTTTTTGGATAACGATGATACTGAATTATACAATTAAAGATAAGAGGCGAAGATTTACTTTTGGAAATATAAACTTTGTTTATTAGTAACACATGCAGAGTGATAAGGCAAAACTGCTGCTCCGACACATGCAACATTTAGAAAATCGTGAGAAAATATTACGCCATGTAATGTTTAACAAATGGTATTCATTTTAATTCCTTGACAGATTAACCCTCTTATTTTATTTAGAAAGCAAAACGAGGCTCTCGGTAAGAGAAAATTCGCAATGATTCCCCCTTCTCCCGACGAACACGTTTTGTTTATCTGTCAAGATTTTACATTTTCATAACAAGAGATAGACCAATACAATACACCAGTTTCTGGTGCTTAGAAAAAATTCTCACGGATTTATCGCAGAAATGGCAGAAGAAAATAACCATATGACACGGTACTTCAACTGATTGAAAGCTGACGATTTACTAACTATAGCTAGTCGACTAAATGTAGTTTACCGGAAAATTATGCGAACAGGATTTAAACATTTGTCCTGAACTTGTGCAATATAATGCCCTTTCTGACATATAGTGTCCTTTCTGACATATTTCATTTCATCAAATAAAGTCTCCCACATTACGTTTGTACAAGGCCAGAAAAAACATTTTAATCGCGTTCGAATGTTGCAGATTTTATTTGACATTAAAATGGAATACTAGTATATGTCAGGAAAATAGGGTCAGTCTAATCATTATATGAATATAAAACCTGAATACCATTCTAATAACAAAAAAGTACAAAGCTTACGTAGAACATTATTATTATTATTTAATAATAATAAATAAGATTTATATTTTCCAAAGAACGTACACGCCCCGGTAGATCGTTTATTGCTTGTGATTGACTACGTAACTGGGGCGTTAAATATATCAAAGAATTACTGTGTCCATCATCAAACGGAGGTGTTAATCAAATTATATCCGGGGTTAAAGGTTATAACGTTTGGACACCTTTTTGTGTGAAACCGTTATTTGTCGTGTACGCGAGAATTAGTATATAATCGATTTATACATTCCACAGCAGTATTTCCGGTCTTTGATGAAGCCGATAGATAACTAATCCGGCCACTCCGAGATGTTTTTGCTTTGTGCAAAATGTTTGTTTTGTCTACCTCTTAAGTGACAAATATATGCAAACAGCCGTATCTCCGCTTCTCCAGATCTTTTGATCGTCGACAAAGACCGATTATAATTATTTGCCTTGGTGCGGAATTGAGAGAATATATATCTAAGAATGCCGAAAACCGGAAGTTGGAAAATACTCGTAATCTTTATAACTAAATCTAAGTGTGAAGTATGGTTATTATGTTTGTCTGTGTTCTTTTCATAAGTGGTCAACTCTTCACAAAAATATATAATGACAGGATAAAGAGATAAATGCATAGAAAAAGACTGAAAATTTGCAATCCGTAAGACATGGACACATCCCTTGTTCAAGCTGAAGAAATGGCGAATGACTACCTTTTTTGAATATTATATAACGAAACCTTCTTTTCAAGCTCGGTTTTTCGAACAAAGGTAGTTTAATGTTTTTCATACATATTATCTTACTTTTCATTACCTCTTAGTAATGTTTGTGTCTCTAATTCATTAGAGAGTGAGTATATTTGGGCTTCTTTGAAGATTTTCCCACTTGATATCGGTTTTGTTTATCCCCCCTACTTCCAATTCCCATACGCGTTCCTAAGTTCTTCTATCGCTTTTCGCACTGCATGTTTAATTGTCAAACAACGGTAAAATCTTATCTTTGATCTTAATTTATCCATTTATTTGGATATAGTACACTTGGGAAACTTGGGGTTTGCCTCCCCGAGGTGTGACTGATTCAGCTAACTACTTACACGTGCTTCTCCAGGACCTGCCGCGCGTTACATGTCGCGCTAATATTCATTCCCTGGTTACAACCACTTTTATTGCAATCAAACGCGGAAGTGAGGTCCATAAAACCATTTAGTCTTTTGATCATTTGCTAATAACAAATTCCCTTGTTACGAAAATGCACAAATTACAACACACATCCAATTTTCTAAATGAAAGCATCTTTTTAAGTTTAAAAGAAATCTTTATCATACTTATATATATATAGTTTTGTGTTAGGATAAATAAAGGTAGAAATATGTAATGTTTTTATTTTCCTCAATGAAAACAGAAATGCATTGTGTGTGTGTTACACGATACATATTTTATATGTCTGATTCTAAGTTTACGACCTGTGAAATGTTTATTTTGATACAAGACAAATTCCTGCTTTTCTTGAGTAAGTACATGTTTTTTGAAATGGAACTTCAAGAAGAAGAAAAAAAAGCTGCTCTGTTAACTCTCAAGCTCGGACAAATGTTTTGCTGATCATACATTGTTTAAAAACAACTGTTGTAAGCACAAAGCGCTCTCTTCAGTAGAAAAAAAATCAGTTCTATGTGTTATTTTAATGGAGAAGTAGCAAATTATACGGTTTTTTTCTCTGGAAGCATGTCGAGCTATCGGGGGGTGGATAGGTCTCTTTAGGTCAGTTGTTTCTGTACGTCTTTTATCGCCAAGAAACAAGGTTTTTGATTCAATTACCAAGTCTGTAGGTATGGCTCTCTATACTGATTTTTTGTATGCTGTGGTGCCAAAGATAGGCTTTCCAGGTGCACGAATTTTAGTTTGCACTTGGTTTACGAATTTTAAATTTCTGCATTGTAATTACGACTGTTTTCCAGAATTAACCTTTTTGCATATACAATGCAATAGCTTTGAGTTGAGAATTGCCTTTTGGGGACTAAACCATCCTGTAAAAGAGTAAAAAAAATATATGTGATATCATAGATGAAGTTGACAAATTTCAGACGTTTAATATGATGAAGGTTCCTTCATTCTATATGATCACCAATCTCTCTCAATATCCATAAAATTTTAAACAGAAATGAATTGAAGTCAAAACTCAGGAAAACGAATTTATGTATCGCCCAATTGATATGAATTTAGTTAATCTAATGTCTGTCTTTGCAGGTGTATTTTACTTGAATGTATTTTTTCCAATGATAAAATTTGCTAGTCGTGCGTCTTGATGAAGAATTGAAAGCCTCTTCTGTTAAACGATTATTTTTTTTTTATTTTAAGGGAAAATGTTTTAAACCAAACTGATTAGAAGATATAGGATGGAGAAAATTGAGAAAGGAGACTGTATTCTCTAGCACGATATATGACGTCAAATCTCTTCGGATAATTTTAGAAAGCAAACAGAACCACAGTGTGCTTCAATCTTTCTGGTACATTGAAATTTGATAAAACTGTCATTTGGGACTCGGATAGAAAATTGGCACCTCTTATGAATATTTCCGCCATTTCACGTGTATCTTGTATATTATTCTTTGTATATATTGTACATATTGTTGAACCTCATGTACCATTGATATGGTCTGAGTGAATAAATTGAACTTGAACTTGAACTTGAAAGTTAGCCATTAGTGGCGAGATCCCCCTGCATTCTCTGACGTCGAGAGAAAACGTGCTGGATGCACGCTTAGTGTTGGCATGTGAATCAAAGACACCAACAGATACGTGAGTGCAGGGCAGACGGAAAACATACACTCCTCCCCCAGTGAACCGTGAAACGAACGTTTTTATCAATCAAGGTTTCGGTGATCCCAAAGAAAGCTCAACTGTTAATGGAGGGTCACAATATACGTGTAAATGAGATTTACGGAAAGCTCCAAATGGCCATGAACCTTTCATGTACCGAGTTCTCTTAATTCTCCCTACCTCATTCTTATCTCAAAATGACATCCTACTGTCATAAAAATAAAGTTTTCGTTGCTCATTTACATATTATTTTTGAAGTCTTTTATCCTGTTGAATCTGTGGACATTTTTATTCTACAAAAACTACCGGTTTAATACTATGAAATTATTACGCATGAGACATTTCCCATTTCGTGCTTCCTAAACACCATGCAAATATGAAGATCGTTGTTTAAAGCAATCAATCAATATTTTTTTTTTATTCCTAGATCTGTTTGTTTTTTACTTCCAGGCTTCCTAACGATGCGGAGCTATTTATGGGATCATAAATTATCAAATTTGATCAGATACAATTCAGTATTATTATATCTTGTTTATTTCTCAGCCTGTCGATATGACTGAAATTACAATAAATTATTCAAAACTGTTTCACCGCAACCGAGCTGCGGAATACCCTGGTAACAGCAAAGGCGCAAAATATAGATCAACTATATCCCTTATGAACTGGAGGGAAAAATAAGAGAAAAAAATCCTAGCTCATATTTACGCATCATCTTCAACAGGTTCAAAAGTTAAACGTAAAAAAGTTTTACTTTTTTTGCACGCAGGAAACCCTTATTTTAAACCCAGGGTGTATCAAATTAGTTAGAATACATGCGTGTGGTTCTCGTTCAAATGTTTTGGTATGAAAGAAGCTATTGTTCTTCATTAAATTAGAGATATTTATTTCAAAAGAACTGCAGAACAACAGGTGTCATCAACGACAATGACGGCAGATTTCCCCATATTTGTTGATACCTCTGCTTTCATACAGCACCCACGGAAAATAGCTGACACTATTCGGGAAATCTAGGATCAATGACCGTTACGTCAAATCTGGCAGAAAATTCCAAAGACTTTCCCAAATTACGAACAACATGCCAAGTTTTGAAAACGGATCCCTTTACATGTGTACATACCGAACTCTCTTCGTGGCCAAAGTGTAATTTGATATACAAGACTAAGATATATTTTTTGTTTGGCATTTACGAATTTAGGTAGGAATTGAGACAACGTTTTTTCAATCGCCTATGCTGTAAACTGACCTTTTAAACAAGCAATTTTAATTGAACTTGAGAGGCATGTAATAATACTCATTCCCAACAGCGTAATTAAGAATTAGTCCTGAATTTATTATGAAGGTATTGAAATTTGTTTCCATATAGCCACCGATTGATCTTTTTAAAAGATTTTATTTTCATACTCAGTCATAGGCTATATGTTTTGTTTTGTTTGAAAATAGCATGAACGAATTGGGATTATTTGTGTCCATGTATTTGTAATTTTTGATCCAAACAAAAGGAAAACTATTTCGAATTAAAAAAAAAAATAAACATAAACAGCTGTCAGTTAATTTTTGAATTGTATTTATTTTGGATTTTTACAAAGTGTAAATCAATACAATTCAACGTAACGAAACTGTTACCGAGTACGACGAGTCAACCTGTTTTATATCAGTAAATGTGTATACGAGTAAACTAGACAGAATGTGGCCCAGTAGTTATTCCAATATGATATACCCTGGATTTAATAATTTCCCTTCTGGTTTATGTGTATAACCTTGAATCCTCACGCTTGTCCCAGGTGCGCTTTCTTAAACTATATTTTTTATTTTAGGTCCCCAATCTAATCCTAAATCCCAAATCAAGTTAACTTTTGTTCCGTCTGGACCAGTGGTTATAGAGAAAAATTAAGATAAAGAAATGTTCCATCCATATTTATCTATCTCTTTTTCACTTTCTATCTCCCTTGAAAAAAAGTGGAACGTCATATAATTACCCAAAGATTCTATACAGCAAGTTTGCTTCAAACTGGTCAAGTGAGCAAGTCTAATAAGTAAGAAGCAATCGGTTTTATTGAACAACAGACGAAAGAAAAACTCCGATTTGAAATTCAGCTTAGGTGAACTAAAATGAGTTTCTATATATACGATATGACATTTAAAAAATACTACTTATCTGTAGATTCTTATCATCAAATGATTCACAATTTAACACCACAGGAAGTGTGTTAAGTACAGGGTGGGTCCCATACCCCACCCCACCCACCTCTCACTTGAAATTTACGCTGTAAGAGAAACGTGCTATATGTTAAATGTCTAAGTTTTTAACACTGTTTGCAAAAACTGAAGGCACTGCACCTGTTGAACTGAGTTATTGCATATGACAAGATACAATCATACTGTCATTATGGCGATAACTATCATCTATGTAAGGGAACCAGTGACCCACCGCGCCGCACGACGTAACTCGACAGCTCCAGCGTGTGAAATCACTCGAGGAGGGGCATTGTCTCTGATTGGCAGGGGATTTACAAAATACAGTTAATTGTTAGATTTCTACAGCGATAATGATTTTTATATACTTGTTATAAAAAGGCTCGAATTATGGCCCAGAATGTTATGTTCTGTTTTCACAGGGTTTATTCATTAAAGAATAGTACTTTAATAAATTTTCTTTGGTATATAGACATAGTGTTCTCTTGATTCCCAAATTAAATTTTGTAAGTAACAGCTTGAACTGAAAGCCACCGACAGCATCGTATCGTATAATCTTGGTCAATGCACCTATGTAATTTAATATCGTTGTCCCTTATTCTGAAAACATAAAAAAATATCGATCTGCTATTTTGTAATGTTCGTTCTGTTCAATGCAATTAATCAGACTCATTATATCTATTCCGGCTTAATTTCTTCCAGAATTTGATACAACTAATTTAATATGATCGTGTTTAATAAATAAGACATTACGATATATATCTATTAAAAGTAACTTTTCTATTGATATTTTTGCTAAAAAAAACATACACAAGGGATATAAATTTAATAATGCGTTCCGCAAGGTTATATGATGATGACAGTGTATTTATCTTAAATAAAGAGGCTTTTCTGTTTACATTTAATATGATCGCTGCGACATGTTTAATAAATAAGACATTACTTGTATATATATCCAATTGATATAAAAGTAACCCTGAACCATAATTAGTACACGAATATTGATATTTTTGCTGCAATAAAAAACATATGCCAGGATATTTATTGCATACGATTGTGAAGTTTTGTTCTATAATCTGAACATCTAAAAATGACATTTTTTTAAAATTATGAACTGAATTCAATAACATTGAAATGAATGTCATGGTTAACTTTGTTGCTGCTAATTTACTACATGTATTTTATTTATTTAAAAAAAATATTGCTTTTTAGAAGAGTTTCATTGCTTAATAGATAGCCAAGAATTCAAAAATTACCAAAGACATATAATTGTTGTAAAACTAAAATATTAAAATTTAATCAAACTGAATGTACGAAAAAAGCAAAAGAATAATATGTATTCATTTAAAGTTTTACATTTTTAAACATGACAACAATGAGCATCTTGAAACTGAAACAAACTATGTCTGAGAATGGACTGTTTTCTGCCCACCAGTATACATTGCACCCGTATATCGCGTGACACAGAGGAAGTAATATGGTAAGGGTGTGCGCTCTTGTTCATTCAGATTTTCAATATTTTATCAACTGCCATTTCTGGCGAGACAGAGATTGACCAGTAAGCCACACTATACATAATCGTTACGCTTGGTCATCAGGAATTCCGATGTTGTGACGTCACTGCATTCTTAATTCCTCGTTGAGGGATCGTCACTGCTAAAAAAAAAAATCTAGAAACTGATAAACAAAACAAAAACGAAATTATTTACGCCAGTAAGTTAAAATGAACATACCGTTATTCTTTTTACCGCACACCAATTTGTCCTTAAATATTATTCTATTAATCCGATGAACCACGGAAAACCAGACGAACAAGCGTGCACACGGATGAGTAGAAAATAATTTTTCCTTTGTTGTGAAGGAAGAAAAAATGATTGTTATATTTGTCTGGGTTCAGCTTGTGGGGTTTGGCGACAGATTGGGGCCAAGAAATTTTACTTATCGATACTTTTTGGCTCCTTGTAATTTAAAAATGTTAGAGGAGAAATACCGATAGCATACATACTTTCAAATTACCATGTCACGATATATTTAGAAAACCAAATACACATGGAAACTATAATTTAATGTAATCAAGTTCAACACTTTTCTTTTATCAGATGTCCATTTAATAACCAGAGTACACTGTATTTTGTTCAAGGCTTTATATTCAATTTACAAATTGGTTTATTCTATTAGTTATAGATATTAAAGGAAAATATCATTTTAGTGGTTGTGAATTTTTTTTTTCAAAAGTACAAGTAATCAAATCTCGATTTCTTTCCTGTTTTTATTCTCGTCATCCGCAAACTGTCATGCAATTTCCAATGGGAATCTAATCATAGACCTTTTAAGCCGACATGCGGTTTTAAGTTCGATTGTGGTTATAAAGTGGCATTCGATCCAACACAACATGGGGTTCCTCGATATCGTGTCAAAAACGCACCCCGATCGGAGATTCTTCCTCTATCGCAACATGAGATACCGCCTCAGAATCTAAAAGTACACCGGGTGTGACTTCCACCATCCGTTACTTTTGTGGTCTCAGAGAACAGGTGCGCACCATATACTGCATGTAGAAAATTAAATAGACGTTTATCGTATTTTATCATTGCATGATTTTCTTTTATTTTCACAGTATCAAGGTAATTAGGATTGTTCAAATAAAAAATTTTGCGAATTTTTGGAATTTTGAAACAGTATTGCTAGTTCACAACGAAAAGATCTTAAGAATTCTAGTCATTGCATGCCATACCCATGCAGATATATATTGAAAAGGATTAATTTAGTGCAACCAGCAGAGCATTGATAATAATTTAATAAAAAGATCTGTCTGCATGGAAAAATTGAATGGCATAGTTTTGTAATATATGTATATTTGGGAGGGGGGTGCTCGTAAAACCCAGTATTCGGTAGATATGTACGGTTGTTTTTCTCATTAACAATACAGGGAATACTAAGTATGCGCTGGATCTAACCTGGCAACAGCTGAATCCCGGGAAACCAAGCGTGAAGAAGAGGGAGCCTTTTTTATAGCCATAATATGGTCAAGTCAACACGACCAAGGTGTGTGTTTTGTGCTTATGCAGTAGACTTTGTAATTACAATATTAGTGAACTTTCCATGACCCCTCCTAACGAAAAATTGAATAATGCATTAGAAGTCATATACAATTATAGGCATGGCTTGAGTGGCTTCTCTATTAGAGATCAGTCAACACTGTACAAAAGGAAAAAGATACTTGTTTTATTTATATTTGGAAATTTAAGCCTGAAAGCTTGAAAGTTTTTCTTGACGCTAGTGATCAAAAATGATAAAAATTCAAAAGATTCAGTAGGGTTCTTGTCAACTTTTGGTCAAGCGTGCAGGAGACTTTATAGTATCGATGTTGAGCGGCCTTGTACCAGTAACCCTTATTTTCCCAGCTTCGATTCGTGTAGCGTATAAATGTTATTTTTGTACGATTACTCTTAAAATAATTTTGCCCATAAAATTATGTTTAATGATGCACAAGAATTATTTATTAAATGCCCATATTTTTATTCGTAATTTACATAAAAAAGATAAAAATCGGAGGAATAGACATTCGCGAAAATTGAAACCAGCGCACTATCCTCTACAGAAAATTGATTTTTTCAATTAAAATTTGTTGTCATTTACAAGTTTTTTAATCGAAAAAATTCAAACTTCTGTAGAGCACAGAATACTCAAAGGAAATTTTCAGCAGAGGCTGTTTTCCGTTCTATCAAACGTTAATGAGTTTATCGCTGAATATTAAGCCGAAATCACACACTACAGTCCAGTCCTATTAGATGTCGATGCGTTAACACGTATATGTACTACAACAGAAGAATGTAAAGTACACGTATATAGGATCATGAAATCAAAAGCTTTAAGGGTTTGCTAACTTGCAAAACTATACGTGTCTCTTTCATTAAAAAAAGTAACTAAAGCTGTATATTGAAATGTCAGAAAGGCAATTAATATTATTAATTCATGTTCTTATTATCCACATGCAGGTAAAATATATGGCACGCTAAAAGATCAAACCTTCTGCATTGATTTCTTCTTGCATTTGTAAGGCCGAATAACTGAAGCGGCAAAGCCCGGAGCTTGATACGATCAGCTAGCCACAAAAAAGTGCAAATCTATATCCGTTTTTCATTCATATACATTTTTTTTCAAAGAAATATTAAATTTGCCAGAGTTCAAGGGGAGGTCACCCTAGCGTACCTGGCCGTCACCATAAAAAAGCGTGCGATTTTTCAGGTTAATGTGTCATTATTTATGACCGATTTTTGCATCTTATGATTAATGGGCAATAATTTATTAATATGTTGTTGAAAAAATTTTAAAAGTAATAAATAAGACAACAATTCGTTGGAAGGGAAAGCTAATTTTGTTTTATAATAAATCGATTAAGCGGCACAAAAATGCAATCGTTCTCTAAAGAAACTCAAGACTTCTGCAGTTGATACAATTTTAATTACGATTATTTTATTTTAATTACGATTATTTTAAAAGACAGTTATAAAAGATAAAATCCTTAAAAGTGTATACAATTTTGCTAAAAAAAAAAAACCAAAATGATGTTAGTGTCTATTCCAATAGTAGCTTTCATCCAGTCCACATTATTAATGGCTAAAATAAAATAAAAATATGAAATGAAATCTACCTTTGCATTTATTATCATTTATCATACCAAAATAAAATTGTATGCAAAATACAATAACTCACATGGGGGTGGGGGTATTTTTCTTTACAATGCATTTACTTTTGTTTCATTATAATGATAATTTATTTTATTATTTATTTTGAAGGGAAAAACACTTCTTGAAGTAAGAAATCATGTTGTCATTGTAAGTCATAAGTTCAAGGATTTATCGATTTCATAAGAAAAGAATGGAATGGAACGACCAGCAGGGAAGCGTGTTTAGAAGCGCTATTGACATTATTTCAATAAAATAATCGAGTTTTTGATGAATTTTCACAATGTAACTCGAGATTCTCTCAAGGCTGTAGTATATTATATGCTTTTTTCAGCTTTTGATAAATATATTATTGTCTGCATATAATACTGTTCAACGTGAAGGGTTCATAAGTTCAAGTGATTCGCGTTTGAACCTGCTTTCTAATTAAAGCCGAAACTACTTGAACTGACACCGTGTGTCCGCCAATTTTACTTGATTACCTTAATTATAACTGCTAAAATTCAGTTTTGAGGCTATAGAAAAAATAAATTCCGGAAAAAATACCAAACACTTTTTATGTAAAATGAGAAAAAAAGTTCACGATGTGGTTTGTATAAGGGAGTTATCGAAAAATCTAAAATTATCGATAGCAACCCATAAAGGCATGAATTAGTAGTTTGCATACAAAATGTCTTATTTCCCGATAAAATGATTTATTGTAATAACCTGCTAATCAAAGAACATATATCTTCTCTTTTTGCCAAAATGTGGTTTCCAATAACAATTACCAGACCTGAAGAAATCGAACAGGTTAAAAGATTTTTTTTAAAATTAACATAAACGTAACTTAATTGCCTATTATTAATTTTATAATTAATTATTAGTATACAACGCACGAGTACTGAAAATATCTACATTTTCAGGAATAGAGTGCTGGATTTTAAAATGTGTTTATTTTCTATGAACATATTTAGATCTGCATGGGGGGGGGGATAAAAATTATATACGCTCAGATACATTTCGAAGTTTTTCCAGAAAATATATACAGATCCAGTATAACAACTGCATCATTCTTGGGGGAGCAATTTTCCCTTTTGTGAACAAAGATTTATTTTGTCATCAAACGATTATGTTCGTCTGTAATGTGTTTGTCTTTTAGCGCAGGCGCGCATTCTTCATCTCACGCCTTTGTCCGGATGGACAGACTATTGCTTCTATAAATCTTCAATTTGTAAATAAACATTGTTAAATTGATGCCCGCGGATTTTAGGAGAGTCTAATATTCGAGATAAATATTTATATGAATAAAAGAATTCCCAAATACTCAATGAATTATAGCCCCATCGATTAAATGGTTGTGCACGAAAGTAACCATATATCTGACTCTTCTCTGTGATAACACGTAGTTGATAACATTTGAAATTTGTATACGATTATAATTTATTTTTACACCTTTTGCGATGTAATAGCAAAAGATCTCAAACCAAACACACACAAAGAAGAAAAAATCCCACATCGCCGAAATTCGGGAATGCTATATGCTGAAACTAAGTAACATAACACATTACTGTTGGATAGAAGCTTTTAACAAAGAGTGATGGTATTTTTCGCATTGTAAAACCTTTCGTAAAAAATTAATTTTCAGACAAGAAGCTCCAAATATTTCATAAGTGATAAGAGATTCCATTTGATAGAAGTGGGGGGGGGGGGGGCTAGTATAATGTAAAAGATGTGTGTGTATATAAAATGCGGGTACTTGATTACTGGAGATAACTAGTGACAACGAAATTTTTATTAAGTTCAGTTTTGTTATGTAAGTAAAAACTATTGATATTAAAGGGGGATGTATATAAAAGGGAAATGGGTTTTTTAATAAAAGGTTGTCTGTCCGATAATCAGGAACAATTACTCGTGAAATTAAAATATCTTTTTTTGTCTCAAATTGAAGCTCGGGATTAAAATCTGCTACAATTTTCATTTTATGTGAGGTACCGGTAATGAGAAGTCTTTGAAACGATCTTGCAAATAGTTGATATATATGTGCTTCCTATAAATGTACAAAAATTCAGATTTTTATTGGAAGCAAATTTTCTTTAAACCCGCAATATATACGCTGATAGTACTTTGTCTGTTGCTTCTTACCAAGATTAAAATTAAGAGTGTTGTATTTTGCAAAGATATCACAAGCTTAAAAAATATATGAATACTTAGTCATGACATAAAAAAATAAAATACATTGTACCACATAACCTTTATCTTAATTTATTCTGAAATAGATTTTGACGAATATTCAAGGAAAAAAAAACCCACAGAATTCATGTTTTCTTTCACATCACTACAAACAATCAACAAAATAGAAATCCTTTAATTTTCACCATATAAAATTATTGACTATGATAGGGAACTTTGAAAATTGCATGAGTAGATCTATACAGATTACTTTGTGAATTCAGTGAAATGTTTATTAGCATTATAAGTTTTTTTGTCTGTCGATTTTCAGAACTTAATTGTGGGATAGACTATCTTATAACAAAACTAAACAGAATCTCTTTCTGTATAAAAGCCAGCCAACGCTATTCTGTGTTTGATTGAAGTATCTTATAAGTATATACATGTTATCACCAAACCCACTGGCTTCAATAGAAACTAATCAAAACAGATCGCAAATTTTCTCAAGGGTTTCTAAAAAAGAAACCATAACCTGCCACTGCCGAATATTGAACGGTTATTGACCAATGTATTGTTTATTGATGGGAAGATAATTTCCATCCTGAGAAAATTAACAAGGCTAAGCCTGTTTAGAATCAGAGAAGTTCTGGAAATTGTCTTCTCTGACTTGGAGGGCCGGGGTAGAGGTGTCAGGCTAGAAAAACGGGCTATGAAAATCACATAGCTGACGGACGGAATTTCTCGCTCGTTGCTGATATAGTAGAGCCACATGTTTCAATGTAATAAAATGTTAATCACAAGTTGAGATATATATACTTAATAAACCATTTTGGGGATCCTACAAAAAAATCCCACGCCTCCTTAGTAGAAAATAACACAATTTCTTAGATAGGATTGATACATTATTAAGATTTACAAGGATGATAATTTTTTTTCAGTCGTTGCAAAAAAATCTTAATGTGAAAGTTAACTTATGGGGTTCATTGACAATATAATGTAGATGGTTCATTTTCTCGTGCGAATTGCTTTCCCCCGTTATTTTGAGGCTACATGTGGACATTTTATAGGGTTCGAGATATCAAATTATTGGTCATTAAGAACTCTTTTTAGTCTAAAGTTTAATTTATAGCATCCATACTTCAAAAGCCTAAAATAACTGTTAGGGTCAAGTTAAATTATCAGCGAATGATTTGAACCAGTTTTCTAAATCTATATACCGGCTATTTTATGAAAAAACCCTAGTTTCAGAGGAAAACTTCGGAGTCTTGTCATATTTTTGTTAAAAGAAAGTTTTAAAACCACACTTGCAGACCACTCCTATAATTAGATATGCCGTTAATTGTTCGCATTTTACGTGACATAATTAAAGACCTCACTTTTATTAAAATAGACCTAATGCTAACTGTTAGTCATAGAAACTTGTTTATCATTTTGTCCTAATAGTATTTGCCGTAAGATAATAGATAGTATGCGGTAATATTTCAGCGTAACAAATAAATGTGTTTTAAATATTAATGTCTTTTTATTTAATATTGCATTCCTTTTTTAAAACTTATATCCGGTATGTAAGCTAAATTCCAACAGAGAAAGGAAACGTTCACCAAATAAACTTGGTTTTACCATAATCAGTATGTTAAGGGCATGGGGACAAATCTTCTGCATTTTCATGTATGTACTTTAAAAGAAATTAAAATAGATCTGTATTCACGGGTTCAATCCAATCAGATGTCACAGACAAAATTTCTCCCGAGGTAAAGCATCCCCTTGGAAGATGTACCACATATATAGACACCCTTCCCCTGTGGAAAAGGATTAACTATAGTATTTCTCTTGAAAAGTAAACCATAAATCGACGTCTCTCTATGAGTGAAAAATTCTAAAATGGGGCTTGAAACAACATAAAATCAATCAATTACATTTGTATATTCAATTGGGAATACATCCAGAGAATTGTAAAATAAATAGATTTGAAATTTGGTACATATTTTGCCTGAAACAACTGACTTTTGAAAAATATCATGGTTACCGATCTCGTAACCCTTGAATTTGACTTTTAACCTATACTTTAAAAAAAATAGGTAACACATAGTGTCAATATACAAAAATATTTATGACATTTAGGAGGCAGGTCCGTGATATTTAGCATGATATTCAATTGTACCTGGAAACTTCATGATAAAAGTTACCTCACAAACTGAAAGGCTCCTCGTGGCACAGAGGTTGTGCTGGCGCGAAAGAGGTCACAACTGAAAGGTCATGCAATTGTCCAGTTTTGGTCTTAATTTGCAGCCCTCCATCCTCGAGTGGCGGCATCTCAATATGAACGAAAACAGATCAGGGCCAGTATTCTAAAATGGATCTTTATAAAGAATCAAAGGATAATGAAATATAGTGGTCAATGACTTTAAACAACGTAGTTGAAATCCCTGTGACATAAACTTATCTGTCAGTATTCTGCCTCGGCTTAAAAGTGCTCGTATACTCAGAGCAGTAAATCCTAACAACATGTAATCTTATTGTCGGATAGTTTGGAAAAGGGTGTTAATTTTACAATAACTACTACGATTTCTATTATTCATTTTCTCTAGACTTTATTCTATTTCGCTTTTAGCATTTCATTTCCTTTTGTCAAAGGAAAAAAGAATCTGCTCCAAGACGAGGAGGTCGTGTTGCAGATTTCATTTGATAAAAGGAAATCTGTCCAGAAGGATAGTTTGCTATGTGAAAGGTTAATTATACGACAGTGGTGTTTATTTTGTCTCTTTTTAAAAGCGAAAACAAGTATACAAAGTGACTGTCGTGCATGGAAAATGCTGAAGAACACATGTCGGTAATCAGTTAAAAACGAACTCTTATTAGAACACAAGGAAATATCTTTAATCATTTTGTCTTTCACCAATTAACAATTTTCAATTGCCAATGACTACATGACTAATTAGTCTCTGCGACCTTGACCTTTTCTAAATGACAAGGTCGGGACCTTGACCTCTTCTAGAGTCGATGTTCAAGGTCATGAAACCTGATAATGTGCGGTATTGACTCAATATGTTGAGGATATACAAGCATATCTCCATCCTTTATGAACTAATAAAACGTTAGCAAGAGGGCACAGTAAAACGGCCTTAATATGTTATATATGCAACTTAAACTCGCAAGATAAAGTGACTGGAAACTAACGTTTATATTCTTAAGACTTTACAGATAGATTACTCTCTTTGAAGCGTTGAATCCGAAGAAGTGAAAAGGTCAAACATAAGTATAAACAAAAACATCTAAAGAATTAGATTGGGATAATAAGAGTTATTTCTCACTAATCAGATAATCGTTAATGAGGGAAATTAACATCGGTCAGTTACTTTTTTTGCAACAGGAGGGACTTCAGAACCTGTCAGAACCTGCCCTATCAATTTCCATGCCAATCGGTCGATAGCTTACCCCTGGTGCCATGTTTGGTCTCGGGTTCCATGATCGTAAACAAACGCTGCAAAGACAATACCTATTTCAAGGCTACTCACCTCAAAAGTTGTCAACAAACAAAACAATTATATATAAAAGTTCCAAAAATGCACTCTTTCTATGCATTTGTGAAATAATAATAACGTATATACCGGTATTTCTTTCAAAGTTTTAAAGTCTTGGATCAAATCACCTTTTGCTTGCTTCTCTGTGTCGTCGAGTGGGTGTGTCCCCTAAACTTTTAAACTCCTTCTTTAAACAAAGAAAAACTTAACTTGTTTATATGAGGACGATTAGTTTAGATACAACACTGTGCACAGTCGCAGCAATTCAATTATGCAAATAATTACATACAGAACACCATTTTGCCGTTTTATTGCACATTCTTATATTGGAAATGCCCGATATCTTTGAAAGTGTTTTTTTTTTGTTGTAAATTTTGCAAATTTAGGAAAACGTAACGAAAGACCCCTGCCCAGATTGTCAAGTTCCTTATCTACAGGACTGTGTGGTTCAGAGTCGGGAGTAGAGCCACAGGTACTTGTTTCGTATACGGGACACCCCCGTACTTAATTTTACCACATTAAGGTATCTAACTCAATTTTATTGTGTAAGACTCGGTTCCAAGGTTGGCATGTATATCATTGAAATTCTAATTCAGCTTACTGTTTGCATGGTTATATTGAGCAGTCAGCATGCATTGTTCTCCTATTGTGAAAACTGATCTTATATTTAACCGACCAAGGATAGCCTGATCATAAGAGAAAGGAAAAATAAAATCATTTTTTTAGAACCTAGCGGACAAAAGCTGTGTGTATGATTGTACTGAAAATAATTTGCTATCGTTAATATTACTACATGTATTTTATTCATGACCTCTGATTTATTATAAGCAATGTGCCCTTTACCAGAGTTGTGATACTAGTATACATGTATATACCCAAGCCCTATCAAAATGGTCAGACCCAGTGGTGGGCTAACTTGCCCCCAACTGTTTTCTAAAATACATGTAATCTTTCTCTCCCAGAAGTTTTCTATCATTTTGTGGAATTTGTTCATACATTCTGCAAATAAAATTTAAGTCCTAAAAATTATAATTATATTACTCACCAGTCGGCTTTTCACAAATTTGACTGAGACACGGAGAAACATTTGAGGCTCAAACTACGTGAATAAATGTTTATGACTCAAGGGTCTGTCGCAAGAATGATTCAAAGCCATATGGAGAAAATTAACGTCTCTGCAAGGGAAAAAACTGAAATGCTTTTTTTTATTGGGCTATAATTTAGAAGTAGAGGAAGATAAGACATTCTTTGTTTTCAAAAAGTTAGTTATTGGGTCGACGTTTGTGCGAGAGCAACAATTGGACCCTGCACATGACAGGGTACTTGCTTGTTGGATACACTCTTGATTACTCAGGTGAACATCAAGGCCCATGGGCCTGCGTGAAATGGTCAGCAAGTGGTATTTTTCGTAAGTTCACTGCTAGTTTCCAATACAGTATATGGAAAAATGATTTTCCTATTGGAAATATCGGTAAATTCAAAGGCAATACCTTACGGAACTTAGTCAAAAGGCATTACAACAAACTTCTTTTTTGATAAACTTATAACATTTCATTTCTTCGTGTAAAATTATCTTGAGCTTTTTGTCATTTATGATTAAACCATAAAGCACAGACTCAATAATTTACTAACCAACAGATGTTAAAAATGCTGTAAAAATCTTCATCATTTAGCACTTTTTGTTTAACAATCGCTCTCGTCTTGAAGGTAGTTAACTGAACAAGAATTCACAGATTTAACTGTAATGAGTAATGGATTTCTGTATAGATCTAATCAAAGCAGCCAGATGTGTATTAATCAAATAAATATAAACATCATTAAAATATCAATTGTTAGAATGGAGTATCGCACTGTCAGAGAAAATAAACGCCAAAAAGTGAAATGTGCAAAACCACAGCAAAAACAGGCAAAGAAACCGTCAAAAAGTATAATTACGGGTAATTAAAGGAAGGGGATTCCCGAAATCTCCAGCAGCAGGGATCTATCATTTTAAGCATGTTTTTGATTGTCTTCATCACTGGATGCTGACTATCAAAGACGGTGTGATTCACACTAATACAGTGTGAACTGTGAAATATACAGATTCACACACAGCTATTTACAATACAATATACAACTGTAAAATGTATATTTTGACAACAAAACAATTAAGATAACTGTGAAAAATAGCACTGGAAATTGATGGATTTCATGTGTGGGAACGAAAAGTTATTACTATTAAATTTACGATTTTGCAAAAGATGCATAGAAAGAATTATTATTACTTATGATAGTGCTTTACATATCAATATGTTCATCACTGATGGTTCATAGATTAGGTACATTTTTCTTTAATTCAATATTTAAATAAAAAATTTCAGTTTTAAATTTAATATTTAAGGAATACAACAATCTATCGGCACACGACGTACAAAAATGAACGAGATTTATATCAGTGCTAAAGACGATGCATGCTTTTACAAGATAAAATAAAAGTTACCTATATGCAACATTTACTGCTATATTAAACAAAAAAATATAAAGTTTTATTCAGATCAAGCTGTTTTACATCATATATCGGTCGGGCGGACACAAAGTTACGTGTGAATTCCCTTTGAACAAACACTCTACGCTAAAAGATGCACTGTCGATGATCGCATACTTTTTGCTCCGCTATATAAAAAGGAACAAATGTCATTGAGCGCAAGGTTCTGTTTATAATCGCTAATCATATTTGGTTCATATTTCCTTCCCCATGGAATACGACCATTGAAGAAAACACACCTCTCTGGTTTCAGAAACATGTGGGGACAGCTCAGCCCTGTTTATTTATAAAAGGGAACCTTGCCTTGAACCCATCAATTCGTAAATCTGTTATGAAATTCAATCTATAAAAATCTACAGGCATTACGAAACATGATATCAAACTTTTTATTCGTTTTAATAGATTAATCGACATCTGTGGACTCAAGATTTGGATTGTAAAGCATCCCAAGAGAGATAACTCTAACTCTGTCAGATAGACAGAACAAAAGACATCCAAGTCTCAGAGCGAGTTCACTGCCCTTTAGTGCATATTAATATTTACCATTTACCATGGTTATAAACTCGATAAACCTACAGTTTGCGTTAAAATATTTTTTAAAACCTGTTTATTTTCCTTTCCGCATGTTACATTAGAAAGACATATATATTACAATAAGCATTGTTATAAAGAAATCTATTGCTGCTGGATATCAACTTGATACAAAACAATTTGGATAGGTTGAATTATTCATTTCATCCTCTGATTCCATGAATGTGTGCATTATTTGTTCACCATCTGAATGTTCACATTTATCACTGAGGATTTTATAAATAAAACCCAACAATCTGCATTTGTATTGATCCAAAAGAATTTCTTGAAATGCATTAGTTTTTAGGAATGGATTCCTTTTCTCGTTTGCAACTGTCAATGGTGACTTTTTCTTCAGAAAAGACCTTATTGTCTGTAATATTTCCAAAATACTGGATTCTGATAATGGTAACATTGTTTCTGAGTTCAGAGAAAAGTTTTCATCAGCTACTAGAGAAAGCTGTGATAAAACATCTGCGACCTCCAATTCCCTCCTCACATCACCATTTCCAATGGTGTCGACCTGTTCATCTGTATCACTGTGAGTTTTTGAGTTGTCTCCCTTTTTTGAATGAGGTCTGCTAACCTGAGCCATACCAAGACAGTACTTCAGTAGAATTTGGTAAAATAAAACATCCTCTCTAAAGACATTCATTTCACTTTTGTCAAACAGCCTCTCTGCTCCCTCCTGAAAAAGAAAAAAATTATTAGTAATAGAAAGTGCTCACCCTAGTAACCACTCTCTCCCATGTGCACATGTAGATAAGATCAGCTATTCCATAGAAAAAGCTTTCCAAAGAATTTTGTCTAAACATTAATATTTTTAACATGAATTTCCAGATAGAAGTTTGACCCACTATTGTGGCACCTTCCAGTATCTATCTCCTAGTGTCTGTTTATATGACTACCGGGGTTTGAAAAATAAAATTGGTGATTAATTCCTGCTTTGCTTGAGAGAATTTGGTGACTTTTTAAAAAATTGAATAAAAAGAAATCTCGAGAAATACAAAAAATACTCAAAATGTCAATACCCCCACTTTGATTTGAATATATGCTGTCATGTCAGTAATGGGAAGACACACAGAAATAACTAAGACTGTGCTAAAATTTCAAGATGTCAAGCACGTGTGAAGAGTAGTTGCTGAGAAAACTGCGATGAAAATTTGTCACAGACAAACACACGTCTTTTGAGAACTTTGAACTTGAAAAGCCCAGAGCTCCAGGGACTATGATTTCAACAAACTAGTTTCTACACTACTTAGAACTGATTATATACTAATGACTAGTCGTGTTTATTCTTTTCCTCAGAATTAGATTTTAAAGTATTTTCCTTATGTAATGATTCAATGAAAATATGACTTTCAGCTGCGACTCTATCAGAGCACATAACGTCTTTAGAGATGATCTTGAACTGAAAAGAAACTTGTAACAAAATTACAAGTAGAACTGATTATATACAATATCAGGAATTCTTTTCCCAGAATTAGATTTTTAAGTATTTTTCTTGTATAAATCTTTTAAATGACCTGACCATTGTTTTTCTTGCTGAATTACAAGTAGGCTTGCATATCAATTCAACCCCCCCCATAAAAGGAATAGTTGTTTATGATCTAACTTGAGTTCCCCTCAACCAAGGATGTATTGGGCCAAAACTGATTAAATTAAAATATGGGACCAGTGAGTTCTGGTGGAACATCAGAAAATAACAGAGAAATACTTTTTGGGTTCAGGTGAGCTAAAAAGGTATCAGTTTCAAAAGCCAGAATAACTGAAAATAAAATGAGTTCACTCTACAGTAGGTCTTCAGTGATCAATAAGACCATAAACTGATTCATGAAATTATAATACATATATATCAGTTTTAAAATTCAGCATGAATTTAAAATTAACCGAGTTCCCTTTAAAGTAGGTCTTAACCAATCAATAACACAATAAATTGATTCATGATATGATATTGACATTCACACCTAACATAAACTGATAAAGTACACTGCTATGACTCAAACTATCTTCAGTAACAGTATATTATTGCATTTCATTACAAGTAGTCAACACCATGGCCTTGATCTTTGTAAACCCATGGTGGAGTGTCTTGATTACTACTGCAGTATTTTGGTGAACACAAGTATTTTGGATGTCTTTATTAGGAAATTAGGGCCCTCCATTTGGAGGACTTTGTGCTCTACTTTTATTAAGCTTACATACATCATCTTCCCCAGGAGAACAATAACTGAAAAAGTTTAACAATATCACTGAGCAATGATATGTTATACCCCCCAGCCATAACTTTGAAGTCCTTGTCTAGATTGAATATACACTTGACATGCTGTTGCTTAGGGCTTTCAAGTGCAAGAAGATCTTTAGCAATAACAAAATTTTTGGTTTTGTGATGTGAGTTTGTTGATGACATTCAATTATTAATTTTTTTTAACAGTTGTGACATTACTTTTAGGCTAAACCTTGTAGATAAAGCAAAAAAGAAGTAAAGTTTAATACATACACTTGAGGATTCATTGTTAATGATCCATGATATCAGAGTTAAGAAGCAGTTAACTCCCTTGGTTCCAGCATGGATGTCCACAAAGGACCTCACCAAGTAATCTAAGGTCAACGAAGGCTGGACAGCTAAAAAATCAAAAGGAGAGCTCTACACATTGTATCATATTTTTACTTGCTACCTCTTTTTAATTTTTTTTGAAATGATAAAAAACAATATGTAATTCAGTATAAATAAACTTCTTTTCATGTAACGCAGAACGTTACTCCAAACTTAGTTCTTTGAAGCATGTGGAATAAATCAGAATTACCTGTTTCAATTAAATGCACATATATTTCAAAAGGTTATGACTTGTCTGCTTTATCATTAGTGACTATTAACTGATTTTTAACCTCTGTCATTTCCCAGAAGCTGCAGTGTCTTGCTGATGACCTCTCTGACCTCAGGGTCATCCTCCTGTTGTAAGCTGGTCAACATTTCCCAGAACTCAAACATTCTCTTAGTTCCTGAGGTAAATTAAAAAATATTTTTAAAAGGATCCCCTAATTTTAACACAACAGTATCTCTATTACATTTATTTACACATTAAAATGTTCAAGATATGATGTACGGGGGCATACCTAGAAAGGAATGAGAGTTTCTGAGGAGACAGAGGGCATTACACTGAATCACCATGACAACTGCGAGTTGAAGGTCAGTGATTTTCTCTGCTCCTACACTATCTCTGAGAATGGCCATCCAGGAATCCACAGGTTCCATGCAGTCTTCTGTCTGTAAACAACACAGGAGTCTTCAAACATCTCACAAAAGAGTATCTGAACCATATACACAATATGTATTGAAAATTATGACATGAAAATTTGCAAGATGTGAATGTTGCTTATCATCAAACTACATTCTAGAAACACATTTTCCTTACCCAGTTTTTTAAAACATCTGCTATTATCCAACGAGTAAATCGTATCACAGCTGCCTTTACTTCATCCCTAGTTAACAGAAATTCCTTATATGGATGAAAATTTATTCTAACATTTCTTTCCTTCATAATTCAAAAAATGAACAACATGAACTTTTCTTCCAATAAATTGAATTAACTTCAAAAAAACAACAGATGTTTGTAAAACACTTATGTCCCCCCCCCCTCCCCCCAAATTGGGATTTTTCCAAGGGGCATAACTCTGTCAAAAATGGCGTTATCGTACACAAAACAGAACTTGACCTAGATATTATCTGATAAATCTGTATACTAAATTTCATTTCAGTATGTGCAACCTCTGCGAAGAAAATGAACGGAAACTGCAAATAAGTGAAATTTTTCTAAGTCCAAGGGGCATAACTCTGTCAAAAATGGCCCAATTGTACCCAAAACAGAACTTGACCTGGATATTCATCTGATATGTCTGCATACTAAATCTCATTTTAGTACATGCATCGGTTGTTAAGAAAATGAATGGAAACTAAGTGGACCGACAGACAAGAGCAAAGCAAGATGCCCTCCCTTCTTTGAAGGGGGGCATAAAAATCTTTAAATGTGAATAATAGAAATAATATCATTCATACCTCGAAGATGATTCTATCACAGTCAAGCATTGCTTTAAGACCTTAAGAAATGAAAAAATTGTGATGAATACATGTAAATGTACAAGGATAAATAATAGGTATTATCAAAAAGTTTGTGGATGGGTACCATCAAATTAAAACTGCTTAAGGTACATCAGTGAATTATCACAATCTTTTCTAGTTATACAGGCATTGACCCAGGAAAAGGCAAACTTTTTAAAATCTTTCATAAACTACTGGGAAATCATTTTAATTCATGATATGGTGTGAAAACTGATTTAAGATTGTGAATTTTCTTTGTGATGGTAGAATTTGACAATTGTAAACCACTGACAAGACATATTTCTCTTACCAAAATAAGTCAGTTTCTGATTATGTTTGATGTCAATAAATATTTGGTGTATATAAAGATTAAGAATACCTGTCTTGAATTTTCCTTGATGCTTATATCTTTCCAATCTTTTTTTTTCAACAAGGGATGTAAATCTAGAGCCTCAAATACCTGAAAAGTCAAAAATATCATTTCATTAAATCTTTCATCTGATACTTATTAATGCTAAATAAATTTACTCTTGTCTTCATTTCATCTAAAGTTCATCTGTGTATTAATCAAGTGTAGGTTTACATTTGAAGTCTGTATCATCAAGTTCATTCTGTGGTCTACTCTTTTAAAATATCATTGAGAAATTACTCCCAAATCCTACTCCTACCTTAATTTGACATTCAAAGTGCTGCTCCTTGTACAAAGCCATGTGATACAGAAAAGGCAGTAATGACATCAAACTCTCTGTGGCAACAGATGACAGGCAGTGGGAGAGCACCTGCTTCACGGGCTCCTCCTCTCGGAACAAGGATATCAGAATATCCAGCACCACCAGTCTAACCTCGTACAGTTCAGAGGCTAACAATGTCTGGAATTTACTCAGAATTTCAGCTGACGACGTGCAGTTTCTGAGTGTTAATTGGAGGTCCATTTTTGCAATCACAGTGAGGTACTCTATAAATCCTGGACTGGAACACAACTCTTTTTTATTGTATATTCCTGATAGAAATTCTTCTGATAAGGCTCCACACAGCTTGTTACTAATGTCTGTGGTGACTTCCTGAATCTTTTGCTCTGGAAACTGCCTCAGAACTAACAGGACTTTCTCTGACACCTCAAAGGCTGCTTGTTTTGTTATGTAACATGGATTTTGTCTGTAAAATAAAAAGTTCATTCCTTTATCTAATTAAAGTATTTCATATTTACTTCAAATGATTTTTCCCTGTGTTTTTATCAATCAAAAAAATTAAAACCAGTCAAATTTTCTCAGGCTTTTTGCTTCTGAAAATTTCATAAATTACACGTACAGTAGAACTTCAGTATCATGAACACTGATCTCAACTACCATGTCAAAGTCCCAATCACTTTTTCTTTCTGTATTTCAACCTAGATATCTCAGATCTTCAGATTTCTCTTGCTTTTCCTCAGTTCCTTACAGTTTGAGATAATGAGGTTAAACTGTATCTCTTCATTAGACTACTTGCTGATGCAGTGTTAAAAAACAATATACGGTAAAAGAGATTAGACTACAATGAATAGAACATTGTCCCAGTATCGGATCTCTACTTACACTTTTGATAAATCCTAAATCTTATAGCCTACCTGCTGAGCAGCCACATTTTTTCTTTCCATAAAGACAATCCAGACTCTGAGCAGTTTATTCCACCAGGCATTGTTAATACCATGTCAAGCAGATTTGAAATCTATTAAAGAAATGAAGGCTTCATTATTCACCTGAGTATCATGCTGCAACTTATACAAGACAAATCCGTATACATTAGCCCTCTCCCAATGTCTCATTTTCAATTTATCTCAACATATAAAAGTGTAAACTTTACTCTGAAACTTATAATACATATATATTATTATAACACCTAAGGCCATATAAAATTGAAATCTTGGTTCTCAAGCATAATGATAAATTTATTATACGCCCCCTTATAACTAGCTAAATATAGCAAAATAAAACTTTAAAGATCGATTGCATAATTTTAATCCATAAAACAACGCATAATAACAAGGGACTTTTTAATGCGCAAGAAAAATAACGTCATGTTTCTGTGTATTAAAGAAAATATATCTGTGGTCTGTTGGATCATGAGACAAGATTCGAGTAAATTAAAATTGAGTGATAAAATATAATAAAGACCTAATTTTGGTAGAGGACTCATTGTTTAAATCATCAAAAGCGTATGCATGTATATTTACATCATTAATAGATCTCTGCCACAAGATCAATACAGCCCATAGGATTCAACTCTCTAGGAATGTCACAATTTTGGTCTATCAAGGGGTATAAAACTGAACCCTAACCAGTGAAATTCTTAAAATTTGATAAAGTGAAAATGACACATCCTAATCATGGAAGCAATTGTTTGCTATACGACTTTCAAATTTTGGAGATAAAGTTTTTATGCAGAAGCAGCAACACTCTAAGTACACACCTCTACCAAAGCCCCGTGTATATGGCTGTGCCTAGCCTCTTCTTGAGATCCAGGGATCAAGTTCAACAGCTGAGACATCACAGAACATAGGTGACCTTTCTGCACTAATGGCTGTAAGGCTATTTACAGGACTAGAACTACATCTCCATTCTTACTAATTCATTAAAAGAAAATAAATTAATATGTAAAAGATTAAGTTTTAGACTCATTATTGCACAAAATCTTGTCATTGTTCCTGTTTCAGCTAATAAGGTAGGATTCTTCTCATATTTCTAATATTTAACCAGAAGTCTCTGTCGAGACTGAAGCTCTACTGGTTTGTACTTATAGGAAAGGAAGAGAAAAGTACTTAAGCAGTTGGAAATTGAAACTTTTCAAAAATTTAATGATATTAAGTCTCTTTAAAATGCAGTCTACTTGCATGCAACATTTATATTATAATCAGACTAAAATTGTATTTGGAGTAGCATTTTGAAAGAATTTCACAGAAATTTCTATTTTTAGTAACCACGGCAACACCGTTCATCGAAATCAAAAACCGATATATAGAATTATGTATCTTACTGTAGTCTACTTGTGTGCCAAGTTATATTGAAATCAGACTAAAACTGTAGAAGGAGTAGCATTTTGAGAGAATTTCACAGAAATTTCTATTTTTAGTAACCACACATCGTTCATCGAAATCAAAAACTGATACACAGAATTGTGTATCTTAGTGTAGTCTACTTGTGTGCCAAGTTATATTGAAATCAGACTAAAACTGTAGAAGGAGTAGCATTTTGAGAGAATTTCACAGAAATTTCTATTTTTAGTAACCACGGCAACACCGTTCATCGAAATCAAAAACTGATACACAGAATTGTGTATCTTAGTGTAGTCTACTTGTGTGCCAAGTTATATTGAAATCAGACTAAAACTATGGGAGGTGTAGCATTTTGAAAGAATTTCACAGAAATTTCTATTTTTAGGCTTCATCGAAATAAAAAACCGATACACAGAATTATGTATCTTAGTGTAGTCTACTTGTGTGCCAAGTTATATTGAAATCAGACCAAAACTGTAGAAGGAGTAGCATTTTGAAAGAATTTCACAGAAATTTCTATTTTTAGTAACCACGGCAACACCGTTCATCGAAATCAAAAACCGATAAATAGAATTATGTATCTTAGTGTAGTCTACTTGTGTGCCAAGTTATATTGAAATCAGACTAAAACTGTAGGAGGAGTAGCATTTTGAAAGAATTTCACAGAAATTTCTATTTTTAGTAACCACGGCAACACCGTTCATCGAAATCAAAAACCGATATACAGAATTATGTATTTAGTGTAGTCTACTTGTGTGCCAAGTTATATTGAAATCAGACTAAAACTATAGCATTTTGAAAAATTGTTTACAGACAGACAGACAGACGGACAGACAGACAGACAGACAGACAGACGGACGGACGACTTACTCTCGCATAATACCTAAGCTAAAAATTAATGAAATTTTCACAGAATCAAGTAGACAATATCAGTAAGTGATAGTATCAGTGAAATTAAATTTGACCGTTTTATATTAGAGGCAAGGTCAGGTCAAGGTCATGATCTTTTTCCTTGACATTAAGAATAAAAAATAACTGTTGCCAATCATGTGATACCTACTTCTATTTCAAAAGTTTAATGATTGTTCTTTTTGCATAAAAACATATTACTATATTGGGTCTATAGCATGATATTACCAAATTTACATGAATAATTTAACTTAACTGGATATTGGCTAATCCAAATTTTCTCTGTTTTTCTTAATTTTTTAGGATATATTAGTCATTTTCATATGCTTCCTATATTTAACTTTTTCTTATTTTCACATATAATAAAGTAGTCTTATAAATGTACAAAATGATACAAAAACAAAAAGTTTTGATCGTTTACTAAGAGAGAGAAAATACTTTTTAAGGTTTTTGGCTCAAATCTGCACTTTGATAGGAAGTGTTTAAAAGCTAACAAAGTTCTAGTTTATTTGAAAAATCATATTTATTTGATATATTTTGAAAGTTTAGTCCCTCATTATTAATTTAACTTACATTTGAAAATTTCTCCAAGTCTTTGATTGTGTAAAAATAATAACTAAATTCATTTTTCTATTATAATTTTGAGAGGCAAAAAGAAGATATTTTCAAGTTCCGCCAACAATATAGTCCCTGCTAGTTTTCAAAAGCAGTTTACCATTTCTATTTAAAGTTGTACAGTTGTGATGAGGAGAAAAATACAAATTCACACCTCAATATATAAGACATATAAGCAAATATACTTTGAATGTTTCATCTAGTCAGAAACCAGAGAAGAATCCTACCTTAACTGACAAATAGTTTCATATCTCGACATACCTAATTACATAAGGGATAAACGCTGCCAGGTTGAGAGAAGTACTAGTGGTGACTGATTTCATTTACGGGGTACAGCCCAGGGTGGAGGTGGAGCTGGTCTGTATCACTTTAACAGTTAGACAATTAGTCAATAAAGTCTACTGACTCCTTTTTTTAAGAACAATCACAAATTTATTACGTGGTAATGTACCGGAAATTACATACAGGTAGTATATATTTAGATTCACAAGGATTCTTTATTCTTGAGTCCTCTTTTGTACATATATTCTCCAATTACATGTATTATTTATTCTTAGGAATAAAATGTGATCTACAGAATAAATGTGTGGTAGATCTCGACTACAAAATATCTAAACAAGTACCTTATATTTCTAGTTGCTATTTCTAACTGGTTCAGAAGGAATGGGTAAAGAACTGGATATTGATGGAAAAACTGACGGCCTGTCTGGCTGTAAATATATTGAAACAATTGATGATTTATACTGACAATCTTTTTACCAGTTGTAGAGCCTAGATATCCAGTAAAGTTTGAGTTATATCCTTGACTTACCAGTTTTTCTTTGACATATTTGACTCATCTTTGCTTCTTTTAACTCCAAAAATTCTGGTCATCATAGTGCTCAGTAAAAGAGTGGAGGAATTCCTCACCTACATATTCAAAACTATGCATTAAATCTAAGCTTATTTACCCTGCCAGTTTGAGGAAGAGCAGAGTATTCACAGAATGGGAAAACTGAATTGATCTAAAATAATTAAAACACAGCTTATATCAAAACTGTTTATATGAAAACACACACTTACAGCCCAAAATGGCGACTGAAATCCCAAAATGGCTGCCCTCAATCCATCAGCAACAAAAGTGGTGACCACCTCCCCCAGTCTGGAGTCCTTGTACAGAGCTCTCAGGATGTTAAGGGCATGGACCTAGCATAAAAGAGAAGCAGTTTCTATTTAGATACATGTATTAGTATTTTATTTTTTCCTAAGACAACATCCCGATCAAAAGTATAATTTCAGATTTATCAAATTTATCAAATTATGCTTCCTTTTTCTGCCTTATGTCTTCAGAGAGGGCCAACTGCCATTAAACCATCAAAAAATGCATTTAATTTTTTAAGGAATTTTTTCACTTAATTAAAACGAATTTAACAAAATTAAAAAAAATCAGGCTAAAAAATTTAATGAAAATTTTATATAACTGATTTTTCAACTGATAGGTAGATTAACATTGTAATGGTCCGTTTTGGACGCTATGATACCGTGAAGTTCTTAAAGAAGGGGTAATAAAAATATTATTAAAGAAAAAGTAATAAACATATGCTCCTGAAATTTAAAACACAAAAATGTTAGAATCTGTCGAACACTTTTACAATTTTTTGTATAAAACATTTGTTTCCGTCATATTTTACGGTACTCTGTAAAGTCAGGAGAATTCGTTAATTTTTGGCATTTTGAGATGCCCCCTCTGGAAACAAGCTGATAGAATTTTGTGTTTCTTACACATAATGTACAATATAGTATTATTCATCATATATTATAGTTTGAGCAAGTCTATTGTAGTATTTGTATAATTTGCTTTTAAGTTACACATATAATCTCCAGTAAATGTATGTATTTTGATACATTATTATACAAAAATACCTGGGCTAATTTTCTTCAAACTTGGCATGTGCACTTAAGTCAATGTAAGTTATAAATGGTATAAAAATAAAGAGTTTTGCTATTGTAGTTTTCATACAATAAACCACAGTTGGCCCCCTTAAGAGAGGATTCTCATCAAAACATTTTAATTGTTCCAAGATCAGCTTCATAAAATGCCTTTATATGTTACAAACCTTGGAATTAGACAATTCTTTAGTGTCCTCCTTTAGAGCCAGTTGTAGCAGTTCCCTCATGGTCAGCTTAAAACATGGCCGCCCAGTACTGTTGGGTTCTGTACTAACTAAAGTCTGGAGAAAAGGTATAGCTGTTTCAGTAACTATGCAAAGTGTATAGCAACGCACATTAAAAACAAAATCTGCATAAAGACAGTTGAAAATAATATTAAAAGGCTACACAATGATCTTCAGTAAATTAGTTGTATATTGGTCCATCATTATAGACATGGTCTGAAATATGAGGTAGGAGAGACTTGCTGCAGTAAATTCTACCTGTACAAAGAATGGGATGCCTGCACTTCTTCTGGTAGCACACAGCTTGTTATTCTCATCATCATTTTTAATGTCAGCCATCACTTGTTCTAACCAGAGCTTGGGTAACTGGTGGAGGGTCTTAATGTTACATCTAGTCAAACATATATGGATATTTTTATCAATGAAGAAGTCAAAGAAAAATGTACACTAATTCTTTTAATGATAAGATCTATAGTAATTAAAAAATTGGTGAAAACTGATGACTCCTATGGAAAGTAATTTTACCTCCACAGCATTTCACACTGTTTGACAAACCCAGCACATGCCAACTCAAATGCTCCCCTGTGTATAGACTCCATTAACTGCTTTTTGAAATACTCTCCAATGACCTTATTCTGTAAAAATTAAAGAAATTTAATCAAGGACATAGAAGTAGTGTAAAATAATTACTACATAACTGACATTGACTGTCCTCAGAATCTACAAGTGCCCTCCTCTTACCATTGTTCACTTCTGTAGCTTTAACATAATTGTAGCTACTGTACTGCCTGAAGTAATTGAGTTACAAATTCTGTTCTCAGCATTGATCAATACAAAAATTGTAATATTTTCCTTCTGGAAAATCTCTATTTCCATACTTGTATAGTAAACTCCTTTTCTTAATGATAACACTAGCTCCATACAGTGTGCACGTTATGAAGAGAATTGATTTTAAAAAAAAATTATTATTTGTCAGTAAGATTTTCCCCTCCTCTTCTTTTTGCCCTTAATCTACTTTAACCACTTGTTTCTCACTGCATTACACAATACACAAACCCCTTGTATCTCTTTCTGCTTAGTAGTACCTGCTGAACAGTGAGAAGTCCTATGACTGAAGTCTGTGGTGATGTTATTGGAGCATCAAATGTCAGCTGTCCCAGTAACAATGACACTTCCTTGACATTCCTCCAACAACAGACGACGAGGTACTCTGGCATCAGTGTGACAGTCTCCACACAGCGCTCGGCTTCAGAGCTACCCAGCTTTCCCTCCTTGGCAAAGATGGACTCTACACCTAAATATAAATTTAATAAATTACAACAAAAGTGATACATGGCTCCACAGCATGTGATTATTTATAGGCTTAATCTCAAGACCATATAAGCTAGTGACTTCAAGACTAAAGCTGTCTCTTGTAGAAATCTTGGCCTATCAGATAAATTCTAAACAATATCTGACATAGAAGACTTTAATTGAAGAAACAAGGCAAGATATCAGCAGAATAAGATAAAAACTTTCTCAAAACCTTTGAAATGAGATTACACAAAGCAAACCATAAATCAGAAATGAGACATTTGTGACATCTTACCTTTGATGGCTTCCTCAGGGACGTTCCCCTCAGGTGAGCTATTCTGTACAACAGGAGAAACGATATCTGATATCTCCAGACAACACGACAGAAGCTTCTCCATCAGAGGATGCCACAGCAACAATTCCTCTGTAGTCAGCTTTCTGAAATAGAATTTCACCAGCATAACATCAAGGTCTTGTCTTCCTATGAAAAACAGTAGCTGGTTATCTTATGTAAACAGCAAAAATTGAATATCATTGAACAATCTGTGTATACTATTATCAATCAATATTATCAATGGAGATTAAAAAATATGCGTGTTTGACTACCTATAAAATTAAGTCTTACTTCAGATTGACATCAAACAGGATGTATCTGATGCAGTGTAATGTGGGATACATTGGTTTTGTTGCTGCTGCAATAAACAATCCAGTCTTGGCAACCTTCAGCTGATCCTCTAAGTACAGTAACAAAATCCACAGCAACAGCACAGTCCCCCCTGATGAATTACTATTTTGGAGGGACAATTTCTGGAGAGCTGAGCTCAGACTCTGTGTTCCGTCCAGTATCTCCTTCCACTGTGTCAGGGCAGCAGGAGTTAGGTACTTAGTGAGGGTCTCCTGGGAACTGAGCAGGAAGTCCTGAATCCTAGGCTGTAGGAGTAGGATTCGTAGGAGGTAGGCTCCTGTGGTACAGTCCTGTGGGCGGTTACTGCCAGCTAATTCTAGACCTATGTCTAACAGCTCAGACTCATTCATATTGATCAGCTTCTTCGAAACAAAACAAACAAATGTATCAAACACGACCATGTCAAACTGTTTACAATTCAATGCATTGAAAAGAAATGTACTTTATCTTGAGTAGATTGAATTCTGATAAAGTTTCTTATTCTGCACTTTGTATATCGCAGTACAGCAGATCTGTGTCTGAATTAAAATACCTTGAGATGAAGTCCCTGGTTGAAGCATTGCTTCAGTATATTGAAGGCCTCTTTCTTGTTGTCTTCAAATGTGTCCGTCATACATTCCATCAGTGTTTGGATGTGACAACCTTTCCACTCCTCCCAAATGATATAACCTTAAAACATTTATATACCCTTTCAATTAGAATACTTGCTTAAAAACAAACAGGCGAATTCAAAGAATTATGTTCCTCTTTCTTCAGGGTTTTATTGGTTTAACTGTAATGAAATATTGCATACCGTAATTAAATTTTCTGAAATAGAACTCTTCAGCTAACAGTGTTTACAGCTTCCTCAAGTTATAGAAAAATGATCAAATCTAGACTTACCTCCCTTGTTAGGAGGCTGGAGAAGATGAACCATGATTGACAGAACAGATAGGGCTGTGGTACGTCTGGCAAACGCTGACCCCGGGTAGAGGGAGTGAAGTAAGAACTGGAACAGCCAGGAACCAAAGGTCTGTAAAATAAATGTTACAACTAAGTAACAAGGTACCACCAGGAATTTTATGTACTAACAGAGAATATCATCATACCTTATATGATACCAAAATACTGCTGACTTCTGGATGTGTTTTTCTGGACTGAAGTTTCCTGCACAATGCACCTTCACTCTCTTTAAATCTGATAAACAGCTACAAAGTACATGTAAAATATCTGCTGAAGTTTTTCAACTAAGGTCATCCTCAGTACACAAATATATTTAGTTAGGTCAAATTTTCTGTACAAGCCTTGATACCTTTTTAACATGAGCCACCATGTGTTGTCTAAAGGATGGGGATTGATTCTTCATATTCCACTGGATGAAGTATTTCAGTAATCTGAACTCTGATTGGTAGATTGGTTCTGATGTCTTGTGGTTTTCACAGAGTAAGGCAAATGCATCCAATCTAGCCTAAATACAAGAACATTAATTACATATGTTCAACATTTCAAGCACTTATTCTTATTTCTTCTTAAGGGTACAGTGTGGCAAGCCGTTAATCTAGTCCCCATGACTCTCTCAGGTTAATGTTTTTTTTGTTGATATTCTCTTTATCCCAAAATAGATTCGGTCCAAACTTTTCAGGCACAATAACTACTGTAAATGTATTATATGTAGCATGTACAATATTTGGCAGAAATTGATTTTTGAACAAGTTAGCGTATATTTGATTTAGTGCATTTCTTAACGTTTTTATTAATGTACAGTGGCGTGCCAAAAGTGAAGATAATTTTATTTTTTCTCTATATATTTCATTGAAAACAACATTTTGTAAAATCATAGGTAAATGGTCAATTTTTGTCCAATTTAATTCTTTATTTCAGTACTTAAACCAGAAAATGTGTAGTTATCTTTCTTTAAAAGGTCATTACACGTTTAATATGTAGTAAAATATAGTTCATCACTAAACATCAGTTCTAAAATTCAAGATCAATGTTGACTATATAATTCATTGTGAGTATATGACTTAAAAAATCATGTCACACTTAAATTACAATATTTTTAAATTATCAATGCTTAACAGATAAAAATTATTGTTTTTTTTAACTACAACAATTTCTTGGATTATCAAGAAATTTTTGATAAAATCTGTCAAGAAATGTTGTCATACCAGCGATTTTACAAAATATTGTTTTCAATGAAATATATAAAGAAAAAATAAAATTATCTTCACTTTTGGCACACAACTGTATATACCTGGTATGTTTTTAAAAGACATTTAGCATTGTACTTGAATTAGCGGAAGTTTCTTTCCGCCAAAAAACGCTACAAAAAATACACTGCCAAATGTAATACTTTTACAGTGTGTTGAATTTAATTAAAAGAAAAACAAAAATTTCAAAAATATTACGAATGACGGCATACATGAACTAAATTGAAGAGTTTGATAAATCAGTATCCATTTTTTGGTTTCTACATTTATAATGCCGAAGGACTAGATTTATCGCTAGCCTAGAAGTTTGTTGTAAAATTTACCTGATCATCTGTGTGGCTAAGGGCTTGTTTGACAAGTTCTATCTTCACTACTCCATACAAACAGTGTGACGACTCAGTTGTAGAATTGTCTAACAGCCCCATGACTCGAGCTCTCCTCAAACACATGATTAGGGCACCTAGCTGGTCATCTGAAACTGCAACATTGATAAACTGATACATGCCTGATTATCCATATATAGATAATACATTACTAAAATGTAAACAACTCAAAGCTAATGACCTATAGGAATACACACTATATTAGTTTTGCATCTGGAATTAACAGTAATTGTCCCTATATACCCAGTAAATGATACCTGACTGATTGTCATTACACAGAGATGAAATCATGTACTCCAAGGTGTCTTTTCCTGTTTTCAGAAGTTTGGGGAGGACATACTGTAAATCAGAAACAAATCACCCACTGAGGAACAATTACATTGATAACTGAAATAGAAAAGGATTTGAGAATTACAGTATAAAGTTGTCACCTCAATGACATATGTTCTCTGTTGTGAGTTGTTTCCCATCATGCACTGCAGCATGGGCCACACCCAAATCTTTTGCCACTGCTTCCTGTCTTGTTTAGAAATTTCTTTGAGATGCTCAGTTAAAAGCTTGTCATACAAATCACTAGCCTGGAAAATAGTTACAGACAAGAAATTATAAGGACAGGAATTTAACATCTTATATAAATGACTACTAGTATGAACTGGATAAAATGACATGGTTCAAACTAGGTCAAGACACATCTTCACATAGAAAGCAATCTTTGTATGAAGTATGTACTTTCAACTTATTTCTAGAATAAAGCTGTGAACTGGATGAGAATCTTAGGCAGATGGACAAGGTGTTCCCATCATGTACATTATGTAAATACCATATCATTGTGTTTTGTTAAATAGTGAAAAGAAATTACATAACAAGCCACAGTCTGTTCTTTAAGGTTGTTCAGAATGTCCTGTGCGAGGTCTGGACTGAGCTGAAGTAGTGTTGAGACTTTAAAATTCTCGGCCAGTATTCGGAGTGTTCCATACTTCCCCTTGCTTGACCAGCTGACGTCTAGCAGGAGAGATCTGGTCAGGTCCAGCAGGAACCGGTCCTCTGAAGCTAATTATAGAAACAATTAAATGGACTCAACATTCAAAAAAATTCACGGACTGCACACACTAAGCCCCCCTCCTCCACCCGTGCCACGCTGTTTTAGTGCCATATGCCACTTTTCAGATTATCTGTTGTCACTTGTTGAAGATGTCCTTGTGTTTAACCTTATGTGTGAAGGCATACAGTTAAAATGCAAACTCTGAAAACTTATTATAACAATTCAAGTCTTTAGGAATTTGTATATTAGGCCTGGGAATTCATGTGTAATGGGAGAGGAGAAAAATGCATCAGACCAGACTGGGATTTGAACCCGGGCCCCCTGAATCTCCGGTCAAGTGCTCTACTAACTGAGCTGTTCAGCCACTGGCGATCGAACCCGGCTGACCGCCACACATGAATACAAATCAGATGATTCTTAGTGACACTATGAACTAAATTGTCACTGTAATGATTCACATTGAATTAGTTTCTTTCTGATAGATTTTTGTGTGTGTTCTTTCCTTCCACAAAAAAAGTTTACAGCGAGCAATTACTATTTTTCAAAATGTTTGCAATTTTAGATTTAAAATATTGCAAGCTCCCCACGTATTGCTCTTCCTTAGTAATAGTTAGATCATATTAAGTAAAATTTTAGTGGTTAAGAAGGGGCGGAGGGAGCAATTTTAGATTTAAAATATTTTCATTGGCTAATAAGTCAGCGCGCGGAGTTACTGCATAGACATAAAATCTTAACAATTAAGTGATCAACTTAATAGCTGCTTCCTTAATGGGTATTAAAAAATATAACATCATATTGTACACACAAGTAGGGGGGTACCTCATTCCTTGTTAATTTCAGTATTATAAACACAACAAGAATTTCTCAAAGGTAACAATAATTTATGAACAGATCTCAGAATCAACAAGGTATAAAACATGAGTTGTTGGGCATTGCACAACATGAGTTTTATCGTACACTGGGGTACAGAGCCAAACAAGTTTGACATTAACAAAGAATTAATTATTTAAACATGCTGTGTTTTTAAAAAAATACACATGGATTAAATTATAGGAACATTCTGGATGTTATTCTAAACTGTAAGTAAATATTTTGTTCCTAGAAATATATGTATGTATATCTGTCACAAAAATATCAATTGGTATAGCAGACAAACTGTCACAATGTTAAGCTAATAAACGTACAAATAACTCCCTGAATATGAAAAAAAGTTTGCAACAATTGTTCTATCAATAATCCAGGTATAAGGGTTTCAAGGTGGTAGAAAATTAAATTTCATGTACATTATTTATAGGTCTTACAATAGTTACAACAAGTACCGGTACATTTTGACTATCTAAAAATAATCCTGGTATAATGTAAGGCCAAGAGAAGCCAACACAAGTGAATGGAATGACCAAGAGAATAAGTGAAGAAGCCTTAAGGACTTACACCAATAGGTTAGAAAACAAATCTTTGCTGGCCATGAATTTTTGTGATTTACTGTATTCATGTTTATTTTGACCTAATAGTTTCACATTCTTGATTTTATTATACCTTTTGCATGAGTTGCAGCCTTGTGTACCTTAATGACAGATTCAAAGATGTCCTTGGCAGTAAACCTTATTACCTGTCAAAAATATTGTATTGCAATTACAAAAAAACGTCAATAGGTATTAAAACCTTCAGATACTTGAAAAAAATGAACTGTATAAATTCACTATTTGCATCAACTTTAATTTCCAATTTGTCAGTCTGAAATTGAACATTCTATATTAATACAAAATAAGTTTTTATACAAAGAATGAAAGAAAGTATTGATGGTCATATCTATTTACTCCTTCCTTATTTTATTTGCGAGATATACATGTAACTAATCTGTATGTTATTTACAGTTCAGTGTAACAGAGCCCTTACGTCTGTTGTATCCTCCCATATCATCCACACAAACTTCAGTACCCTCTGCAGCAGCTCCCCAGAACCAACTAACCTCCCCACCACCTCAGGCCCACAGCTATCTGACTTCAAACATGCCCTAGTTTATAAATAACAAATACACATGTACAGTTCAATTTCTCAAAAATAAGTAAATCATGTAAAACAAAAACATTCAGGATGACATACAGAGATCTATTGGTCCACATGAGGACAGTCCGTGCCATCTGAAGTTTCCCACTCGTGTCAAGATTTCTGAAAACAAATTAAATAAGGAACTGAGTTTCTGACATCAAAATATGTACAAATGCAATTTACTCACTTCAGTTTAGGATAAACATTAAACTTGATTTCTTGTACATTGTCACATCAGAGCATTATTTTTCACAAACTTTAAAAGGGTTGTAGAAAAGCATCCAACCTTGAACCAATTGATAATATTTTGTTCAGCATGAGATCCACCAGTAAACTCTTGCTGTCTTTGTTGTGATTTAGTAAGTCTGAAACATCCAACTGAGCCAGAATGCCAAACCACAAGCACAAACAGGAAGTAGGGGAGAACTGGGATAGAACACTCCTACAGAAAGATGTCCTTAACAACCAGTCGGGAATAGGAGTACTTTTCATATCCTCACCAAATACAATGTCCAAGATCTGAAATCCATATACAGTAAAACTCTTTTAGTAAAAACACAGATATTGTGATTCCACAGATGTAGCGAAGATGTCCCAGTGACTTCATTATAACCGAGTTTTACTGTATAGTACAAGGCTATCATACATTTCTGAATCTACACTGTATTTATTTTTATGTTTCAAATTTTTCTCACAAATGATTATCTTATATTGTTTTTATACCAGATCTGCGGTATTCTGTCCTATGGTGAGCTTTAGCAGGAGGGTCAGGCACATGCTGCCACTGGTTTTACAATCCAACAGGAAATTATCTAACAAAGAACAATATTAAAGTTACCTAGGTGATAAGAAAACAACTTCAATTGAATCATTTAAGGGGCCAATGAAATGCCCCCCCCCCCAAAATGTCTCTCTCTCTCGCATTCGTTTTGGAAAAAAATTGGCATGAGAACCAGAGAATTAAATTCATGTAGCCCTCAGTATCAGCATTTCATAACCTAATTTACATTTAGTGCTTCATAAAATAAACAACCTAAATATAGGCATCCTACACACCTGATTTGAGTATCAGCATTATATTTTCAATAAACGTCTGTGCGACAGATTGGAGGTCTGTCTGTGTGTAAGGCCCTGCCCCTCCAATGTTCCCCGTACATTTCTGGACCAGTTTACTGGAGGCTTGTAAGGTGGCCAGACAGTGATGCATGACTTCATTATCCTCCACAGGAGACAGGTCAGTACTAATGATAAAGGTTTACTTTACATTACATGTACAATGAATATATCACATAACTTAAACTATTGTAAAATCACATATTTTCAGGGGGGAGGGGCAAATTTGTCATGGTTTGAGGAAAAAATATTGGCTGTTTGTGGGATTTTGATTTCGTGGATGATGAATTGCTGAGTAATTATGTATGTAACATTTTACATTTCATGATGGACATGACTTTGTGGGTCATACCTCAAAAATAAAAAAATTATTAAAGACCCCATGAAAGTTTGTGATATCACAGTATCAAATGATATTTTACATCCTAAAAAATTGAATTTATATTCGTTATTTTAAAACATTTGTAAATGCTGCACAAAGGTGTACAAAATTTGAAAACTATACCTCTTAGTAGCTAAAAACTTTGTCAGAGCTCTGGTTAAATATTTTAGGACTGAAAAAAAAGATGGACAAACATGGTGATACTGTGGTAGTATAGCCATCTGTTTTGATGGCCATCTAATTTTGGCTTATTTCATTGCTAAATCTTTGTCTCAAATTTTTCAAATAGCCACTAATAAAGATTGATATTTGCACTGTTTGTATCATTCAAAGTCAACTATCCTTTTCTTATACTTTGAAGCATATGAAACCATAGTTTTATAACAACCAAAATAATACACTACACAGTAACTTAGGGAATATATTGAAGAAAATTCTTATACTAATTTTTACCTGGTAGAAAGATCAAAGTAAGACACTGCTCCCCTGCAAAGAGGAAAAACTATGTATCAATATTTATCACATATTTTCACCTTTATCCCGTTGATATAGCTCATGTGATATCGTTTTCGTATCAACACTATGTATTCCTACGCTGCATGACGTAATGTAAATAAACAAATACATGAACATGAAGAAGAGAATGACTTAGTTTGTCAATTTTCACTTTATTTGATATATTTTAACAAATTTTCATTCATGTATTTAAAAAAATAAGTGCTAAAATACTTTTAATTCTTTCATTTTTGTACGAACTATTTCATACAGCGTAATATTATTTAGTACGTTATTTGGTCCGAGGTAACCAAAAGGGAACTTTGAATTAGATATAAAGACAAAATACCCATTTATAGTGAAAAAAAATGTGATAAAAAGAATCTCCCATGGTTTGTGGTTAGATATGATTTTTTATCCAACTCGTTGTGTGTTTTCTATCCCCTCGCCAAGGCTCGGGGATAAAAAAAACACACAACTCGTTGGATAAAAATCATATCAAACCACAAACCATGGGAGATCCTATATATATTAATAACGCTAAGGGAGAGATGGAGAGGAAGAGTTTTAAGTCATTATGTCTATTAAATTAAAAACTTGCATCACCTTTTTGTATACATATCTAAGGCATATAAAGTTTTCCATAACTCTATAAGTAAATATGTATTTATAAATTTAGTTAAGGAAGGGGCAAAAAGGAGAGGGAGAGAGTTTTTAAATTTGTATATATGACATATCAAAAACTTGCATCCCCTTTTTGAGTACACACCTAATGTAAAGTTTTCCATGAGACAGTATATCATGTTCACATTTTGTCGAGCAGCTAGGAGATCTCCCACCTCACCAGTTATCTTCATTAGGACTTCTTCTTTCATCCGTTCACACAGTAAGGTTTTGAATTCATTGTTAAAATTCTGGAATGTACTACAATTAAACTGTACATGCAATACATATATAAGGAATCAAAAGAACTCCAATATGCTCTCTTGGAATAAAACAGGAAAAATCTTACCAGGATAGCTAAGTATCAGCTAAATTGGATTTGTTTACAATTTCAATCATAATATACACTGTTAAATCATAGTTCCAAGATATTTGTGTACCTTGCCAACAGCCTTTTTGCTGTGTGTTTAGGAGGACAATTCAGGTAGATGTTGACTAAGATTGTGACAGATGAAAGTATCTTTGACCCTATGCCTTCTCCCAGAAAACATTCCTGGGTTTCTTTGCATAGCTGGAATGTTAATTTAATTAAAGTGATTATACATAAATTGTATAGGCATAATCTCATTTCATAATAAAAACCTATAGTAGTAGTACATAGAGTTGTGGGTTTTTTTCACCTTGGTATTTTATTTTAATTCTATTTGATAAAATTAAATTAGATTTGTTATGATAGGGTGCAGACACACTGTTAATCTCTCCAAGAGCATTCCTTCAGATTTCAAATACAGCCAGTAGATATATGTATAAATATGTATATACCCTGTCAATTTCTTCAAATCTTATTGTCTCAGATAAAAGATAGTTATTATTACCTAATATCATGTTACTATAAATTCAAATAAAATCTTACCTCCTTAAGAATAACAATTTGTTGTTTTATGTCTTTTGATTCAAATAACTTTTGAAACTCTTTGTTTAATAAATTTTCTTCCTCTGGAACATTTTCGTCTGAAATAAATGTTATGTTTTTAAGTGTTTCCATGAGTAAAATTATATCTACAATGATAATTACTAAAAGGTCATTTTTAGACTGTTTTAAAGTTTTCAGTTTGCACCGACAGTCTGGACTACAAGTTTTCCCTTCAGAAAAGTAAACCGATATAGACTACATCCAGAGGCATGGATATAAGCTATACCTGTCCACCTCCCTGCAAATATTAGTGCTGAAGAAACTAATATATAGTTCATTGTTTCGGGCAGTATTCCAATGGATCAGGACTAAAATCATCATCATAATGTAAAACTGAGCAGGAAGATTTTGCAAAATTTTTTTTTATTTTCAAATACAGTCAATCCTTGTTATCTCAAACTCAATGGGCTGAGAAAAAAATTGAGATACCCGAAGATTGGAGATATTGATGGTAAAATACTTAAAGACTAGGCTGGGTATTGGCCAGAGATTTTGTATTGCGATATATTGTGATATTTATAACTGTATTGCGATGTGTATTGCAATATTTTCAACATAATTAAAATGGCATTTTCTCATATTAACTTCAATTTACCGTAGAATGTACATACCTAAATAAGTAACCAAAGGGGAAAAGAATCAAGTTGCCTTAATTACACATATATACTGAAATACACCCATGCAACAGATTAGAACTGTCTTAATGTTTTGCTTAAACAAAAAAAAACTTTCTGACAACTTTTCTTAATATTTTTAATGATAGAATTCCTGAGTCAAAACATTTTGGTATTACAAAAACGTATTGAAATACAATATTTTTTGTGATTGTATTGCAATATACTGAAATATCGATATTTTTTGCCCAGCACTATTAAAGACCGAGGTTTTCAAACAGTCCTCAGGTAAGTTTGCTGTGGGGTGGAGCTTAATTGAAGCGGGTGAGAAGCCCAGAGGGAACAACGCTAGGTTGTGTATACCTACCAAAATATACAGGATGTTACTTGAATGTATTACCTATTTCCTACGACATAATAAAACAAAGTTAGGCCCCTATTGGTTTTTCTTCTGTAGGTCAAATGTTGACCGTAAAATTCGGAAATAAAGCGGGCAAAATATTTTTTGTTATGGACAGAATACTACTGAAATTCTTTCTTTTATAATTAATAGTTTTTTTTAGATAATGTGACAATTTCAATTATACTGTATTTCAAATGGGACCAAAATCTTTTATTGAAAGCAGGCGATGACAAACGGAAGCAATTCGAATTGGAAGTCTTGTATGCAAAACAAAAGAAGAAAGAGGGTCATAAATAAATCTTTCAATGTAAAACAAACAAAAAAATACTCTGCAATGACTTTTGTCAAAAATTGCACTATGTCTGTATAGTTTCAAACTACACGCTCAACTGTCTCTGTAAGCTCCGACGAAATCTATGCTCACAGCTAGTCGAGATGTCTTGTGCGACTTTTCTTTGAAGTGGCTGATCAGTGTGTCGACTATGATTTTTGATACAGCTGAGCTCACCCCAACAGTCACATTGAAAAACATATTGTTTGGTTTGTTATAAATTTGAGTTATTTTCAGTATAATCTCAGCGAGATGTCGTAGGGACTAAAATATTTGGTCGGACGTCCATGTCGTAGTGGACGTCCGACCAAATATTTTAGTCCCTACGACATCTCACTGAGATTATTTTCAGTACAACTCCTTTCATATTCTTCAAAATCATTTTGAAGGGGGCTGCATTAGAACTATAAGGGATGTACTCAACCTTTATCTGTGGTGGTGAGAGCTTGTCCACAGACACAGAGTGTTTTAGCTAAGTACTGTTTTTAAGGAATGATCCTTTACATCATGGGTTTGAATAAACTGTTGAGCACCAGTAAAAAATGCTGCCCTCTACAAGCGGCTGATGGCTTCACAATATAAGTGAAAAAGCCGTAAGAACAAAAGCAACGAACAAATTGAAGATGGGGAGACTAAATTACCTTTGACTTTGTATACATCTTGCAACAGATTATCTCTGACCAGATCAAGACAATCCAGATATTCCTTTTTCTCTAGTGCCGACATTTTCAACAAATAGCCTAAAATGTTTATTAAGAAAGTTGCTTGTGGTATTCTCTTTTGGTAAGTATCATGTTGACCGATTCAGCGATGTTTTCCACCAAATGGCAAATGTAGTCTGACAGCAGCATTTTCACTCATGTGGGCCGCTGTACCAGTGAAAACTGTCGCTAGTGCTCAGTGTCGCTCTGAAAAAAGCGGTAGCCGTGCAATTCGACACTCGTATAATTAGACCCCGAGAAAGTTGTAATCGCCTTATATAGACGCAATTAGTGTTTAAAATGAAGTAAAATCGAAGTAATAAAGTTCCAAGACTGTTAAAGAATTCTGGTTTTTTGAATATTTTCAGCAAAATCTTGAAAAATAAGTGTTTGACATTCGACGCTATTGCATCGCGATCGGCATCTGATCTGGGCTTTCATGTGATACTTCATCTCTAAAATTACATAAGAAGAAGTGCAATATATGACTAATTTAATTAGATATTTATTAATTGACTGAAAAAAAAAACTATTTGGGAAAAGAAAGCGACAGCAGAAGTGTACTATAAACTGTTTAATGTTTTTAAACATCGAGATCGGCATCCAACTTAATCAGCTGTTTGCACTCGAGAGAACAATATTATGATTAGTAAACTCGCAATCAAAACCGATCTATTGTAAGTAAGACAGTATTTTAACAAGATAAAATAAAAATAATTATCGTTTGTTTTGCCGATAAATGTAATGTTAGACACAAGTAAGGTTAAATTATGGTCTCGCCACTTGCAACCAGTATAAAGTTGCGACGCGAATTTCCTCTATTTATTGTGGTTTTAATGTGTCTATAATGCTGAAAAGTTTTTTTTTTTTCTTGTACACAAAGACTAATGTGGATTTTCCCTATGAATGTTTAGGTGTTAACATTCTCTGTCATAAATTAAAAACTGAGCAGTTTTCAATCATTTTTCATCATATAGTTTTTGGTTAGATGAGTTCTGTTCACATTGATTCATTTATACAGTGTATATGTTCAATGATGATCCATGATAGGTGACATTCAGTAAATTGCGTCGATTTAAGCAAAGGGACTTAATTATGATAAAATAGTAATATCATTTATAGTGATGTAGCATCTTTTTTTTGAAAGTGTGTGTGGTGGAGGGGGGCTTTCAATGAACATTTTTAATACAGTAAAACTAAAAGTTATGTCTGGAAAATAGAGGTGGAGCAAGCCCCCGGCCCCCTGTTGCTACGTACTGATTTACTAAAAAAGAATATAACTTTGTGAAATTTTCTGATTGGTAAACTCATATATTTTAAAATAATTTACTTAATTGTAATGAATAATTTTTTTTTTTTAATACAATAATTTGAATGTTTGTCATAAACACAAAACACATTTATTTCAATAGCCATTATTCTGAATATTCAACAATATAAATATCTAAATGCAAAAATAAATAATTATTTTTATATATATATACACTGTAGATGCATTTTATTTTTGATATAAAGTCTACAGAAGTCCATTTGAGTCATCTTTGGCTCCATTTGGGTAAATCGACACACCGTTCAGTAAGATGCAATGTCACTGAAATATTGTTAATGTTGGGATAGACAGTTCATTTTCATTACAGTGATGATAAACTTAGATTTATAACTTCAAACATCTATCAGCATGATCTGAGTCTAGAGTCCACACACAATATAAAATTATATATCATACAAAGAGATGAAACCAGATAGTAAAGTGAAAAAAAAAACATCTTGCATATGCACTACAATGCTAGACAAGCTACCAGTAAGACAACTATAAAAGAACTTGCCCAGTATTTGACGACAAAATCGCTTAGTTTGGTAGATATTTTATGCGCTACTTAAGCAAAAATTGACATATTTTGTGGGGAAAAAAATCAGAGAATTCTATATACATGTATCGGTCACTTGGTAGCTTACATTTTAGAATGGCTTAATGCTGTTTAAATGCAGTACAGACTGTAAGTCTGTTACGAAATGCAGTGTAACTTATGTTCCATATATAGTAGAGGGCTGATATTTGGACACATATATTACGAGATGTTTAATGTACCGTAAAGGTCAATGTCATATCAAGAGGTTAAAGATAAAAAGTATTAAAGATAAAATATTGTGATGAAATATCTAACACTATCAGTTCAATTTTCCTTAATCTGACACAATTTTGGGACCCATTGGAATCATTCTGTTGATTTTTTTTTTGTAAAAATTGAATTATACAATTTCTCATGAGATAACTTTATGTGTAGCATAGTTACTTGTGAATTATTTTCAATTCTGACACTTATATGTATGCTCTATTTTTACATAATATCTTAATATTCAAATTTACCAGTATCATTATAACTAAACTTATTGAATTCAAGTACCAGTAACAAAAATATTGTCTTTATAAACAGCATCATGCAAGTTTTCAATAAATTAATTGATAATGTTGAAAAACGTTGAATGTCTGATTTCACAACTTTCTTACAGACCATATTTCAAACTATGTGGACAAAAATGTGTGATCGAATTTCTTTCATATCATATAAAGAAGAGATTTTGTATCTTAGAGCAAAAGATCAAAGTATCAGAGAAAATGAATTTGGGGAAAAATTGACCTATCTATTTTTTACACTTTAAATTAAATTTGAAATCCATTTAAAAATTACTATAAAATCCAAATAATTCATTAGTTTGTACACATGTTGTAAGTGTTTAATGACAGATTGACAATTGTTTAAGATATTCAAGAAATTACATTTTAACCTGAAATTCAATTGAACGGCTTGATCAAATAAAATTTCTCTTAACATACATTTTTTCTTACTGTACTAACATTTATTATACTTTTTGCTAAACATTATTCTATAAAAAAGTGAAGACAATATAAGTATAAGAAAATGAGTATTGTTAATAGACATGATAGAGCTATGCTGAGAGTAGGAGTAATTTCACTCTAATGATCTGATGTCCCCTTCGGATCTTTTCCTTTTATGGGAGAGGAGAAAAACAATGCTGACCAGACTGAGATTCAAACCGTGGCCCCCTGAATCTCTGGTCAGGTCTCAAATAACCAACTGATCTATCCGGTCACTGGCGATCTAACTGGGCTGACTGCCACATTAAGGTTCTTAAAGGTCTTGGTTTAAAGACCCCAACCCAGGATCATCCCTGGCAGGCTCTCACTTTTAGTTCCAGGGTATATGGCACATCACCAAATGTGACTAAGCCCCACCACTTGCCGTACAACAAACTTTCATTGTATTATCTCTAAACTTGTTGATGTTTGCCGAAATCTATATTTCAGCCATGAATGAAAAGCTGTGTAAGTTTCAGACGCTAATTAGGTTACATCACCTGACTGAAAGACCAAGGTTGGCTGAGAATCTTACTATTATGACCAAATTTAAAGTTTTTGTGATGGACAGAACTACAGATTGACAGAAGTACAGACGGATGAGATTTATATTGTCCCCCCCCCCACTTTTGCAATGGCAGGGACAATAATATACATGTATTTGAAAGGTTTATAGAATAAGAGAACTGCACAAGAACACTTTTTTATTACACAAATAGAACTTTCATTGATTTAATGATAGGTAGACTTGTAAATAATAGATGATTAAAAATGAGCAAAAAATACCTTTTTTAATGTTCTTCAAAGGCCAAGATAGGCCTGTATGAGAGGTATAGTATAGAGTATGAAATGCATGTAAAGTATATTTTATTGTTAATAGTTTCATGATAATTATGATAAATAGACAGATACTAGACCAATTATTTTGATGGTCCTAGTGATACCATTTTCTTGCTTTTGGGCAACAATTTAAGTTTTTTTGAGTCAGTTTATGGATCTTCTAAATTGCTGTGCTGTCGCATGCATGGTGCAGTGGTTAGAAATTTTCTAGAGTTGCCAAGTAAGGGGTTGGTTCTTATGTTGTGGTTTCAAATCCCACTGTTGGACGTGGAGACTGCTCCTTTGGATGAAACAGCATGCATTGAGGTCTTGTGTTGCAATAGGGTAGTTCATAGTCAAGGTGGAGTCTACAGTCAAGGTTCATGGGGTAGTTCATAGTCAAGGTGGAGTCTACAGTCAAGGTTCAAGGGGTAGTTCATAGTCAAGGTGGAGTCTACAGTCAGCGGGTAGTTCACAATAAAGGTGGAATTTACAGTAAAGGTTCAAAGGGTAGTTCATAGTCAAGGTGGTGTCTACAGTCAGGGGAAGTTCATAGTCAAGGTGGAGTCTACAGTCAAGGTTCAAGGGGTAGTTCATAGTCAAGGTGGAGTCTATAGTCAAAGGGAAGTTCATAGTCAAGGAATAGTTCACAATTAAGGAAGTCTACAGTTTGGAGTGTACAGTCAGGGGTAGTTCATAGTCAAGGTGGAGTCTACAGTCAGTGGGTAGTTCACAATAAAGGTGGAATTTACAGTAAAGGTACAAAGGGTAGTTCATAGTCAAGGTGGAGTCTATGGTCAGGGGTAGTTCATAGTCAAGGTGGAGTCTATAGTCAAAGGTAGTTCATAGTCAAGGGATAGTTCACAATTAAGGAATTCTACAGTTTGGAGTGTACAGTCAGGGGTAGTTCATAGTCAAGGTGGAGTCTATAGTCAAAGGGTAGTTCATAGTCAAGGGATAGTTCACAATTAAGGAAGTCTACAGTTTGGAGTGTACAGTCAGGGGTAGTTCATAGTGTACAGTCAAGGTTCAAGGGGAAGCTCATAGTCAAGGTGGCGTCTATGGAGTCTACAGTCAGGGAAAGTTCATAATCAAGGTGGAGTCTACAGTCAAGGTTCATGGGGTAGTTCATAGTCAAGGTGGAGTCTACAGTCAAGGTTCAAGGGGTAGTTCATAGTCAAGGTGGAGTCTACAGTCAGCGGGTAGTTCACAATAAAGGTGGAATTTACAGTAAAGGTTCAAAGGGTAGTTCATAGTCAAGGGATAGTTCACAATTAAGGAAGTCTACAGTTTGGAGTGTACAGTCAGGGGTAGTTCATAGTCAAGGTGGAGTGTACAGTCAAGGTTCAAGGGGTAGCTCATAGTCAAGGTGGCGTCTATGGAGTCTACAGTCAGGGAAAGTTCATAATCAAGGTGGAGTCTACAGTCAGGGGTAGTTCATAGTCAAGGTGGAGTGTACAGTCAGTGGGTAGTTCACAGTCAAGTTTAAATCTACAGTCAGAGGGCACTGTATATAATAAAAACTTCACAGTCAAGATGGAGTCTACAGTCAGGGGGTTGTTCACAGTTAATGTGGAGTTTACAGTCAGGGGGTAGTTCACAGTCAAGTTGAAATCTACAGTCAGAGGGCACTGTGTGTAATAAAAACTTCACACTCAAGATGGAGTCTACAGTCAGGTGTTATTTCACAGTCAAGGTGGAGTCTGCAGTCATGGGGTTGTTCATAGTGAAGGTGGAGACTACAGTCAGGGGGTTGTTCATAGTCAAGGTGGAGTGTGTAGTCAGGGGGTATTTCACAGTCAAATTGGAGTCTACAGTTTGGGGATACAGTTAAACTCGGTTATAGCGAAGACACTGGGACCTATGAAATAACTTCATTATATCCGTAATTCGTTATATCTGTATAAGGAATTCGTTAAATTTATATAGCTGGGGATCCAAGATAACTTTGCTGTATCTGTGAATTCGCAATCTCCGTGTTCGTACTAATCGAGTTTTACTGCACTTCATAGTTAAGGTGGAGTCTACAGTAAAGGGTTAGTTCATAGTCAAGGTAGAGTCTACAATCAGTGGGTAGTTCACAGTCAAGGGGTAGTTCACAATCAAGGTGGAGTCTACAGTCAGTGGGTAGTTCACAGTCAAATTGGAGTCTACAGTTTGAGGATACTTCATAATTAAGGTGGAGTCTCAGTCAAGGGGTGATTCATAGTCAATGTGGAAACTACAGTCAGTGGGTAGTTCATAGTAAAGGAATAGTTCACAATCGAGTCTACAGGTTGGAGTTGTTTATAGTCAAGTTGGATTGTACAGTCAGGGGGGTAGTTCACAGTCAGGGGTAGTTCACAGTCAAGGTGGAGTCTACATTTGGGGATACTTCATAGTTAAGGTGGCGTCTCCAGTTTGGGGTTGTTCATAGTCAAGGTGGAGTCTACAGTCAGGGGGAAGTTCACGGTCAGGGGGTAGTTCACAGTCAAGGGATAGTTCATAGTCAAGGTCAAAGTTCATAGTCAGGGGGGTTCTTTATAGTCAAAATGGAGTCTGCAGTCAGGGGGTAGTTCACAGGCAAGTTGAAATCTACAGTCAAAGGGTAATGTGTGTTATAAAAACTCTATAGGAATACTCTCCCACTCCAAATGTAGAGCTTTAGTCAGCTGTTGCAGGGTCTAGGGATGTGATTGTCTTTGGCAAATGGATCATGTCAATCCCTTTTGTCTAATGCTGCTTAGTTAGGCTTAACTCTCGAGGTGACAATTGCAGAATCAGGTTTCTGTTGTTTTGCAAGAATGAGGTTGTCATTGCAAAATTGAATAGGCGTGTTCAGGTAGAACATAGTTAGAGTACCTTTTACCATCAAAGACCTTTAAATACGAACCAAATCAGTCTTACTCTTGTGTAATACCGTTTTTCATTCCACTAAACTACCACCACCACCTTTTTTAACGTCCTGGAGGCAGTTTTCTGTCTAATGTTCATTACGAAACCCTAGCACTTCAATAACAGGCTCTCTGATAAACATTCTGGACTAGCTACACCAAAATGTTCAATGGTGATGCTTTGGTCATACTCCATTGATCTGAGATCTTTGAAGTAGATATTTGCATGGAGTGCTGTGGGACCAGAACACTGGCATGGGTAATCCTTTTGCAATAAGTCTTAGTCAGTTGAAAAGGGTATTGCTAGATGATCTTTGCAGTTTAGGGATAATTCATGCTGTAGATGATGTCACTGTTTACATTCACTTTTACGTACTAGTAATTCTCTGAAGTGATTCTTTGCTGCTGATATTACACGTGGTATCTCGTATTTTTGCGAACATTTAATTTGGTGTTGCATTTTTATATTTTATAAATGCTGTGCGTAACATATGGTGCTGTGCGTAACATTAAAACCTCTTGCAATTGAAGACTGGGGTACACCTGCTTTACCGGTAGCCCATTTTTCTTCTTATGCTACTAGTGTGCAAGATTCAGATGCAGCATATTTGGAAAGCGTCAATTTTTAGAGGAACACAGATTCAAAATAAAAATAACGCATTTTACTGGAATGCATCATATCTATCTAAAAATAATCTTCAGGCCGTACATGTATAGGGAATTGCTATGTAAAATGTCAGCACAAGTTCGAAAGAAAGTGTAACAGATGGGCAGAAATGCAAAATGACACAAGGGTGTCCAGTCTCAACACTGCTCCTTTTATTTATAGTGGAAACAATGTCGAAAAAGATTCACAATTCGCCAGAATTAATAGGCTTTACTAAAGAACTCGTGCTTAGAGAATAAAAAATTCTGACTGGGAAAAATATAAGAAATGCAGGAATAAGTTTAACAATATGAAAAAAATCGCCATTGAAAATTATCATAATAACATAGAGCATCATATTACAGACGCAAGTAAAAATAATTCCAAACTTTACTGGAAGTTATTGAGAGATATATTTAAAGTAAAATCTACTACCGATATTCCTCCTCTACAGTATACCTCTGTTAATGGTGACGCACGTGTGGCTTTTACAAATGAAGAGAAAATAGATGTTTTAAATGATTATTTTGCTTCTATCTCTTGTATTGACGAAAACGACGCTATTTTACCTAATTTATATTCTGTGTGCAATAACCTATTTGATACAGTCTGTATTGATGAACAAGAGATTATAGATATTATTTCAATTATTCCTGTTAACAAAGCAATAGGTCCAGATAATATTAGTCACAAGATGTTGAAATCTACCATATATACTATTGTAAAACCATTATGTTTATTGTTTAATAGGTCATTAGTTGATTGTATTTTTCCTTGCAAATGGAAAGTTGCCAATGTTCTCCCTTTATTTAAAAAAGATGATCCATCTGTTATGTCTAATTATAGACCTGTGTCACTGTTAAGTTGTATTGGTAAAATAATGGAACGAATCATATTCAAATACTTGTATAATCACTTTCGTGACAACAATCTTTTTTATAAATACCAGGCTGGATTTTTACCAGGTCATTCCACTGTATATCAACTAATAGAAACATATGATACTATTGTTAAAGCCATCGATGATGGTGAAAATTGTTGTATGATATTCTGTGATCTTTCTAAAGCATTTGATCGTGTGTGGCACAAGGGTCTCTTGTTCAAACTTAGAACTTATGGTATAGAGGGAAATATGTTTCATTGGTTAAAGAGTTACATAGAAGGTAGATCACAAAGAGTTTTATACAGAAACTTGCTATCTGACGAAAAACCTATACACGCCGGTGTCCCTCAAGGCTCAGTGTTAGGACCTTTATTATTTCTTATATATGTTAATGATGTTGCTGAAGAAATGACAAGTTTTTGTAGATTATTTGCAGACGATAACTCCCTACAACAGTCATCTAAAAATGTTAATACTATTGAAAACAAACTGAATTCTGATCTTAACAAGCTAGAAATCTGGTCGAAAAAATGGCTTCTTAAATTCAATCCTACTAAAACTAAAGCAATATTTTTTAGCCTGAAAAAAAGTGTTATTTATCCTAAACTTTTCTTCCAGCAAAGTCAGCTAGAATTTGTTTCTTTTCATAAACATTTAGGAATTTTTTTCTCGCAAGATCTTAGTTGGTCTACACATATTGATACTATTCTAGCCAATGCATATAAAAAATTGGGCTTGTTAAAAAAACTTAAATTTGTTGTCAACCGAAAAACTCTTTCACTCATGTACACAACCTTCATTAGACCACAGTTAGAATACGCTTCCTTGGTGTGGGGTGGATGTAATATAGGTGACAGCGAAAAATTAGAAAAATTACAATTATGTGCTGCTAGAATTGTCACAGGATTAACTCTGTTAGCTTCTAAAGATGCACTTTACATTGAAACTGGATGGGAACCATTACATGAAAGAAGGAAAAAGACCAGACTAACTACAATGTATAAAATTGATAAAAACCAAGTTCCTGAATATCTCGCAGATATAATCCCTAACTTACGATGTAATTCATCAAGTTACAGTACGAGAAACTCGCAGAACTATAACATACCCAAATGCAGATTGCAAGCTTACAAATCAACTTTCGTTCCCCTTGTTATTGAAGAATGGAACTCATTACCTCTTAATGTAAGAAATTCTCCCTCGTTATCTATTTTTAAAAAGTCTATTTCTTTCGATAAACAAATGCCACCCTCTTACTTCAGTTATGGAAATCGACGCTTAAATATAATACACACGAGGCTCAGACATAACTGTGTGCTTAATAGCGATCTTTTTCGATGTAATGTAATCTTGAGTCCACTATGTTCTTGTGGAAGAGTGGAGGATACTCATCATTATTTCTTCTCATGCAAAAAATATACAGAAGCCAGGAAAGAATTTTTTGACAAATTTTTGCGAATGGGTAAATTACACACTGTCGATACTCACACTTTACTCTGGGGAGACAAATCGTTAAATGATTTTGAAAATGAATACCTATTTTCTATTGTACAAACTTTTATTAAAAAGTCAGGACGATTTGGTTGATACAATAATTATTTCTAATTGTAAATCTTATACAGCATGTCTATGACATATGAAATGTATTCTACTGAATGTGTTTTACTCTGATTATTATATATTATTATTATATTATTATTATTGTTATTTCATTTTAAGCTGAAACCCATGTATGTAAATATGTTTGACACAATGCATATGTAGGGAGAGGGCGTAATAAGTTTTTAGAACTTTTGCCCAATCCCATTTGTAAAGTATAATCAATAAAATATGTTCAAATCAGAGAATAAAAATCCTACAACACGCTGCAGACGATACACCGTTCCTTTTACAAGGTATTAAATTTATACCATATTCAATAAAAATAACCGATATCAATATAGTAAGATATATATCAGGAATGCAACTCAATAAATGAAACGGGAAGAATACCGAGTATGAAATGATATGACATTAAATTATATAATACAAGTATCAATAATTCACATGCCTAACAATACCAGTATGTTGTGTACTTAGTACATCCCACTAATTATTTTTAGAATCGGTAGGAGAAGAAAGTAGTGCAGAAAAATTACAAGTTCCCTAATTTGCAGATTTGCATAAAAAATTGTGCAGATTTACTAAACTGGGCCTCAAATCTGTTGATAAGGAATATATCTGTCCTTCCAAGAAAGCTTGGGAAATGTAATTTATCAAGATGATCAGCTGAATTATTTTGTGTATTATAACGCCGGTGTGCAAAGTCTGAAATTCCCCTAAATATGAAACTGCCATTTTGAAGAGCGACACTTATCCCTGATGCTCATAACTAATTCAGAATAATTATTTCCTACGATTTTTTCCTCTAGAATTATTGACTTATACCTAAACGATGTATATCAAGTAAGACTGGCTTGAAATTTTACTGTATACCTGTTTTACAGACGATATATAAGTCAGGTGTGAGAAAATAGGAAACTGCCATTTTGAAGAGCGACACTCAGCACTGATGCTCATAACTATTTCAAAATAATTATTTTCGACAATTTTATCTTCTAGAATTATTAAATTATACTTAAATCATCTATATCAACTGAAACCGGCTTGAAGTTTTACTGTATACCTGTTTTACAGACGATATATAAGTCAGGTGTGAGAAAATAGGAAACTGCCATTTTGAAGAGCGACACTCAGCACTGATGCTCATAACTATTTCAAAATAATTATTTTCGACAATTTTTTCTTCTAGAATTATTAAATTATACTTAAATCATCTATATCAACTGAAACCGGCTTGAAATTTTACTGTATACCTGTTTTACAGACGATATATAAGTCAGGTGTGAGAAAATAGGAAACTGCCATTTTGGAGAGCGACACTCAGCACTGATGCTCATAACTATTTCAAAATAATTATTTTCGACAATTTTATCTTCTAGAATTATTAAATTATACTTAAATCATCTATATCAACTGAAACCGGCTTGAAGTTTTACTGTATACCTGTTTTACAGACGATATATAAGTCAGGTGTGAGAAAATAGGAAACTGTCATTTTGAAGAGCGACACTCAGCACTGATGCTCATAACTATTTCAAAATAATTATTTTCGACAATTTTATCTTCTAGAATTATTAAATTATACTTAATTCATCTATATCAACTGAAACCGGCTTGAAATTTTACTGTATACCTGTTTTACAGACGATATATAAGTCAGGTGTGAGAAAATAGGAAACTGCCATTTTGAAGAGCGACACTCAGCACTGATGCTCATAACTATTTCAAAATAATTATTTTCGACAATTTTATCTTCTAGAATTATTAAATTATACTTAAATCATCTATATCAACTGAAACCGGCTTGAAGTTTTACTGTATACCTGTTTTACAGACGATATATAAGTCAGGTGTGAGAAAATAGGAAACTGCCATTTTGAAGAGCGACACTCAGCACTGATGCTCATAACTATTTCAAAATAATTATTTTCGACAATTTTTTCTTCTAGAATTATTAAATTATACTTAAATCATCTATATCAACTGAAACCGGCTTGAAATTTTACTGTATACCTGTTTTACAGACGATATATAAGTCAGGTGTGAGAAAATAGGAAACTGCCATTTTGGAGAGCGACACTCAGCACTGATGCTCATAACTATTTCAAAATAATTATTTTCGACAATTTTATCTTCTAGAATTATTAAATTATACTTAAATCATCTATATCAACTGAAACCGGCTTGAAGTTTTACTGTATACCTGTTTTACAGACGATATATAAGTCAGGTGTGAGAAAATAGGAAACTGCCATTTTGAAGAGCGACACTCAGCACTGATGCTCATAACTATTTCAAAATAATTATTTTCGACAATTTTATCTTCTAGAATTATTAAATTATACTTAAATCATCTATATCAACTGAAACCGGCTTGAAGTTTTACTGTATACCTGTTTTACAGACGATATATAAGTCAGGTGTGAGAAAATAGGAAACTGCCATTTTGAAGAGCGACACTCAGCACTGATGCTCATAACTATTTCAAAATAATTATTTTCGACAATTTTATCTTCTAGAATTATTAAATTATACTTAAATCATCTATATCAACTGAAACCGGCTTGAAGTTTTACTGTATACCTGTTTTACAGACGATATATAAGTCAGGTGTGAGAAAATAGGAAACTGCCATTTTGAAGAGCGACACTCAGCACTGATGCTCATAACTATTTCAAAATAATTATTTTCGACAATTTTTTCTTCTAGAATTATTAAATTATACTTAAATCATCTATATCAACTGAAACCGGCTTGAAATTTTACTGTATACCTGTTTTACAGACGATATATAAGTCAGGTGTGAGAAAATAGGAAACTGCCATTTTGGAGAGCGACACTCAGCACTGATGCTCATAACTATTTCAAAATAATTATTTTCGACAATTTTATCTTCTAGAATTATTAAATTATACTTAAATCATCTATATCAACTGAAACCGGCTTGAAGTTTTACTGTATACCTGTTTTACAGACGATATATAAGTCAGGTGTGAGAAAATAGGAAACTGTCATTTTGAAGAGCGACACTCAGCACTGATGCTCATAACTATATCAAAATAATTATTTTCGACAATGTTTTCTTGTAGAATTATTAAATTATACTTAAATCATCTATATCAACTGAAACCGGCTTGAAATTTTACTGTATACCTGTTTTACAGACGATATATAAGTCAGGTGTGAGAAAATAGGAAACTGTCATTTTGAAGAGCGACACTCAGCACTGATGCTCATAACTATTTCAAAATAATTATTTTCGACAATTTTATCTTCTAGAATTATTAAATTATACTTAAATCATCTATATCAACTGAAACCGGCTTGAAGTTTTACTGTATACCTGTTTTACAGACGATATATAAGTCAGGTGTGAGAAAATAGGAAACTGCCATTTTGAAGAGCGACACTCAGCACTGATGCTCATAACTATTTCAAAATAATTATTTTCGACAATTTTATCTTCTAGAATTATTAAATTATACTTAAATCATCTATATCAACTGAAACCGGCTTGAAGTTTTACTGTATACCTGTTTTACAGACGATATATAAGTCAGGTGTGAGAAAATAGGAAACTGCCATTTTGGAGAGCGACACTCAGCACTGATGCTCATAACTATTTCAAAATAATTATTTTCGACAATTTTATCTTCTAGAATTATTAAATTATACTTAAATCATCTATATCAACTGAAACCGGCTTGAAATTTTACTGTATACCTGTTTTACAGACGATATATAAGTCAGGTGTGAGAAAATAGGAAACTGCCATTTTGAAGAGCCACACTTTTCACTGATACTCATTCTTCATAATTATGCGTGTTTCTCGTTATTTATCTGTTAAATAAAAACTGGTTGATAGAACTTATATACATTTTCAACTTATATTTTGATAAATTACAGATATTTAAGGTTCGTTACTAGATTTCAGTTCTCGGTTCAAAAACAAGCCCTACGGCATCCAGGAGCAATTACCAGCTGATATGAGCGAGCGAAGGAGACATCTACTTCCGGTTATGCACCGTCTTCGTGCCGAAGGTAAGCGCGTGAAACTCGTTAGAGACAAACTTATTGTAGACGGCAAGCCTTATATCCCAGACGAGTCTGAGAAGCACCCAGAGGAGATGGAATTCAGAACTGACGAGCAACCACCTGACCCAACTGCAAGTGGCAACGCTTAGGGACGCGTTGAGAGTGACCGCAGTGAAATTTCAGTACTATCTTGGAATATAGCAAGATCTCTATCCGAAAAACTGTCTCATTTTGAATTTGTTTCATTCATTACTAGTTACGACGTTATCTGTCTTTGTGAATGCTGGATTAATCCAGACGATGAATTTCATTTGGTAGGTTACGAACATTTCATTGTTCCCAGAAAAATAAAAGGTGGAGGAATTGTAATTTTTTATAGAAGTTTTTTATGTTCAAGGATAAAATTAGTTAAAAACTTGTTTGATAGTGTAATTTGCTTAAAAGTCGAATGTGAAACCCCAATATTTTTATTTTTTTGTTACATTCCTTCCGAAAATAGTTCTTTTTATGAAAAGGTTGATGTTAATTTTTTTCAATTACTAGAGGAATTGTATAGTGAATTTAAAAATGAAGGTCAGGTATATATTTTTGGAGACTTTAATGCTAGAACAGCGGAGCAAGATGACTATATCAAACACGATAAACTTCTACGAGACGGCTCTTATTCAGATTTTTTAAAAGATAATTACGTCGAAGATAATGTTCCGATAAAGCGTAATAATATGGATAAATGTGTAAATGGTTTGGGTAGAAAACTTTTAGATTTTTGTAAATCTACTGGCTTTCGAATAGTTAATGGCAGAATAAATGGTGATGAAGTAGGTAATTTGACTTTTTATAGTAAAAGAGGTTTTAGTTTGATAGATTACGTATTGGTTGAAAGTACTCAATTATCCAGTATAAGTAAGTTCAAATCAGGTAATTTTACAGTTTTTTCTGACCATTCACCTGTTTCCTTTAGTGTTTCATTGAGATATTCGACCATTCAGAATAACGAACACGTAGTAAACAATTGTCACGGTAGAGTGAATGCGAGGTCAGTTAAGTGGAAGGACGAAAATTCTTGCCTTGTTAAAGATTGTTTGAACAATAAAATACACGAGCTTCAAAGTATTGTAGATGTAGAGTTTACTTCTATCGAGAATGTTAATTCTTGTGTTGATAGCTTCTGTGAATTATTAAATACTTGCGTACTCCCTTTCTGTGATGTTCGTGAATCTAACCCACAGCAAGGCATTAATACAATAAAAATATTTAAAGAATATGAGGATAAACCATGGTTTAACGATAAGTGTAAACATCTTTATAATGAGTACAAACAAAAACTAAATGTGTTTAATGTAAATAAAGCATCAGAAAATAGAGAGGTTCTTTCAAACGCTAAACAAACTTACAAAAAATTTGAAAATAAACTTAAACGACAGTACAAACGCCATGAGGGCGATATGCTTACTTTTTTGAAGAAACAGAACCCAAAACAATTCTTTAAACTTTTTAAAACGAAAAAGACAAAGCATGTTGATTGTAATTTAAATTTAGAAGATTTCTTCACTCATTTTAAAAATCTCGGTTCTAACACGGGCGACAACTTGAAAAAAGAATTCTATTCGGATGCTGTATACGACGAGTTGGATACAGAGATTAGTTACGAAGAAATATGCACAGCAATTAAAAAGTTAAAAACAAATAAAAGTTGTGGAGAAGATTGTATTGTTAACGAACTGTTTATGAAATGCCGCGACGAATTGCTCCCGCTGCTACATAAACTCTTTAATAATATTTTTAACTCTGGTTTTTACCCTGAATCATGGTCAAAATGTTTCATATATTACTCCATTGTTTAAAAAAGGAGATAAGAATGATGTTAACAATTATCGTGGTATATCTATTGTAAGCTGTTTTGGTAAATTATTTACAAGTGTTCTAAACAATAGGATACTGGAATGGGAGCACTCCTATGATATATTGACGGATGCACAATTTGGGTTTCGTAAAGGAATGTCAACAACTGATGCTATTTTTGTTCTGCAATCGCTTATAAATAAGTACCTTTCTATAAAGAAAAGATTATATTGCTGTTTTGTTGACTTTCGAAAAGCATTCGATTCTGTTGATAGGATAAAATTATGGCAAAAATTATTTCATTTAGGCATCCAAGGTAAAATGTTAAAGATAATCAAATCCTTATACAATAATGTTAAAAGTTGTGTTAAATACAATGGTTTCCTCAGTGATTACTTCCACAATGATATAGGTTTAATGCAAGGGGAAACATTATCACCAATATTATTTTCATTATATGTAAATGATTTCGAGGTTGGTTTTATATCAGATAACTGTCCATATATTGATTTACAGATGTTAAATTTATTCATACTTATGTATGCAGACGACATGGTTATTTTTGCTGAATCTCCAGAAGGCTTACAAAAAATGTTAAACACACTGTACAATTATACTGAAGAATGGAGCCTTTCTGTTAATGTAACAAAAACAAAGATTGTTGTCTTTAGAAATGGTGGTAAATTACGCAATAACGAATCCTGGTTCTATAATAATGCTGAATTAGAAATTGTGAATGAATTTAAATATCTAGGTATGTTATTTAACTTTAATGGGAAATTTTTAAAAACGCAGAAGCATGCTGCTGAACAAGGAAGAAAAGCTATGTTTGCTATTTCAAGTAAATTAAAGAGGTATGAATTTAATGTAGAAACTCTATGTTCAATTTTTGATACATATGTATGTAGCGTGTTACTTTATGGAACTGAGATATGGGGTTTTCATAGATGTTCTGACGTAGAAAAGGTACATTTAAATTTCTGTAAAAATACTCTAGGTGTGGGGAAGAAAACCTCAAACAGTTTGATTTATTCAGAGCTCGGGCGTTTTCCATTAGCAGTTACAATGAAATTAAGAATTTTCAAATATTGGATCAAACTGAGAACAACTGAAAATTGCATTCTTAAGTCCTGTTATGAAAGCATGGTATTACATAATGACAAATGGATTTTACAAATTAAAAAAGAATTGTCCCTCTTAGGTCTAGGTCAACTTTGGACAGAAGATAATTTAAATGATAGATCTTATCTCATTATAAAACAACGACTGTTAGATGTTTCCAGGCAAGCTATATTAGAAAATATATCAAACTCTTCAAAGTGTAATTTATATCAACATTTATTTGACAATTTCTGTTTGCAATGGTATTTAACAAAACCTATTGACAAAAAATTAAGACAGCTATTAACAAAATTCAGGTTATCCAATCACACGTTGAATATTGAAACAGGTCGACACCATAACGTACCTAAAAATAACAGATTATGTACATGTTGTAATCTCCATGATATAGAAGATGAATTTCATTTTATTTTGAAATGTCCATTGTATATTGATATAAGAAAGAAATTTTTGAAAAAGTATTATTATACTAGGCCTAGTGTCTTTAAATTAATTCAGCTGTTAAGTTCTCACAATATTAAAGATCTCGTAAATTTGGGCAAATTTTTGAACGAAGCAACAATGTTAAGAAAAAAATAAAATTGATGTATAGAATTATTCCCATGTATGTGTTCTTTACGTTCACTCTCTCTGTATGTTTTTTCTTTTTGTTATTATCATGTTTGTTGTATAACTCTGATGGGCCAGTTGGCTTAAAGAAATAAAGAAACTGAAACTGAAACCTCCGTTCACACCTTTAATTGGTATCAAATTATCAATCGACCATGGGGAGCTATGTTTGTTAGTTATTAACAAACAGGTAATTTTTGACACCTGTCTGAGATAACGCCCACGGCGCGGTTCACACCTATTAAGAAATGACTGAGGGACTGTGGCATGTTTTTTCTTTTTTTTTTAAATACAAGTATCTGTTCAATTTACCGCGATTAAATGTGTAGCCGTTTATTCTCTATAATATAGAAATTTAAAAGATCGTTTAATAATTCTATACGAGGTAAAAAAAAAATATGAAAAGTTCTAAAATTTTAAAATTTTATTTGTCTTGCCTTCTTTTAAGATTAAAATAAACAAAGAAAACATAAAAATCTACGACTTTGGATACTATTACCATGGAATTAAATTCAGTGGGACACCGCTTCGATTTGAAGCGACCGAAATCCCTAGGCATGCGCAGAAGCCAGTGCTCAGTGTCGCTCTTTCCCCTATATATTCTATTAAGAGCGACACTGAGCACTAGCGACAGTTTTCACGGTTACACCGCCATCTTGTCAGTACCGGGGATATTATTTTTATTTAAAAAAATACATTAAAAAAAAGAAAAGAAGAATCGATTTATTTACTTCAGTGTCAAATACGCAAAAAATTATTATTTTCCACTGTACTTAACTCAGCTTGAAAAAATAATAACAAAATCTTCTCTGCTGAAAACTACAACAAACACACTTCCGGTTTGAAGAAAGTGATCGTCTGTCAACGTGCAGGGAAAAGATGTAAGAAATTAAGTTTTTTTCACCAGAATTTGTGAAAAAGAATCTTCGGTACAGTACATGTGTTTATCTTGACTAGCTTTACACAAAACCTAGCACTTTATCCAATAAACAGTTTAGAATTACGAAGCAAAGAAAATCGAAAAGGGGGAGGTGCATAGGTGGTGTAATAAGAGCATGACTGAAGTAGCTTCAACACTAAGTGCAGTCATGAGTGCTACTAGTAATTTAATAGAACTCTTAACAATTGAAATGGAATGAATTTTTTAAACCTTTGCTGAAAACATCAATACAAAAGTATGTCATCAGTGATAGGCCTAAGGGGAAAGCAGTTAAAGACGGAATTTCAAAATGTTGTTTAAAATATCAGAGACATAATTTTATATGTCTCTTTTGAAATATAAAAGTCCCTTTTAAGTTGTCAAAAATGTAACACGTTAGAAAGACTTCACTGTCAATAACATGCAGTTGATTGGGAATTTTTAGTCAAAAAACTGGGAAAAATTAACCTTCTACTTTTACTTCTTCCACACTGCGGCCACCATCATTCACTGATGACACTGCCACTTCGGTGCACATGCCAATTTTAAAAAAGTAAAAAATGGTGCTTTACAGTTCAAAAGTGCTTTTTATGGGAATAGTACCATTTACTGGTACCAGTTATTTAAAGAAAAAAAAAAGCACAGCTGATTCTCCTCTTTTGAAGAACAAGGTATAGATCGTAACTGTGGTACTCTCTTTTGCAGGGCAAAATGATATAGTTTGATGAAATATGACGTAAAAGTAATTGTTAAAGATACGTCATTTAATTATCTGTCAACAAAAATTTCGCCAAACGTTATTATTTTGCCCTGCAAAAGTGTACACTGCAGTTACCGTGAAGGGGCTAATGGTTTCCATACAAATTCTGCCCTGTAATTTTATAAAAAATAAAACTGGTGTAAAAGTTGAACACTCTTGCTTCCTGAATAGTTGAAATTCAATGCAGAAAAATCATACAATTCATTTTCCTCACAGTGTTGTAAAATGCTGATTGTGACATCATAAACATGTGCATTTTCCCGTATTTTCTTAAAAAGTTGCAGAAGACACCAATTTTCAATGGAATTTTCTTTCAGTTAATATTGTACACAGGCATCGCCCACTAAGATTTTGAGATATGTGATATTTTATTGACTTTTGCACAACATATACTAAAAAATTAACTGTGCATGGACACTATTTTCTAAAGGAAAATTACCCTTGAAATGGGCTATTTTAAGGCTTTTTCTGTTTAAAACAGAGAAATGCATTACATTTAATGACGTCATATATGCAGAATGGTAAACTCTCATGCCATACTCTTTCCTGATTTGTCACAGTCATAAACTTAACTAATATTTAAGCCAGTTTCAAAACTTTTTGATGACATAACATTTTTAGGGCTCAATAAAGCTAAAAACTGTACCTTCTTCTTACATACTGGTAATACATGTATTTTAATTTTCACAATTACATATCTCACAAAGATTGTATTATTCATCTTTAAAATAGCTTATATATGGTGGCATATTTCTGCCTCCTACATGCAAGATAATATATTAATGCAAGAAAAATATTATGCTCCTCCTTTATATTTTAATAAAATATAGTCGAGCAACTGAGACAATAGATCTGTGATAACAGAAAACAAAGATATTTTTTTAGTGATTTCAGAACAATGGACATCTCTTCCAGATAATTCTGAATATTCAGCTTTTGAAGTGTAATGGTTACAAATACATGTATGTAAATGTGTAGCACAAGATGTAAGAAAGTAGGCCTGTTGCAAACCTTATGGTGCATTTTTATAATGAAAGTGCATCAGTTTTTATGCTCCATAATCAAAGATTCTGGGGTGTGCAGTTTTTTTTCCCTGTCCATCAGTCTGTTTGTCTGTCCAGAAAAACTTTAACCTTTGCCATAACTTTTGAGTGGGTGGGGGTATGGCTTTCATATTTCACAGGTGTATTTCTTGTGACATGACATTTCTTTGGGTACCACCAAATTTGACCTCTTGTCCTTGGAGTATAACCCACTTACAAAAAATAACAAACTTTAAGTATTGGCCATAACTTTTGAACGCTTGGTACTAGGGCTTTCATACTTTACATGTGTGTTCATTGTGACAAGACCTTTTAAGGGTATAAATATTTTTTACCTTGACCTTAGAGTTTGACCCACTTAAAAAAAAAAAGTTGAACCAACTTTTGAACAGGTAGTTCATGTACTAACGCTTTCATATTTCACATGTGTATTCCATGGGGCAAGACTTTCCTTTGGATACACATGTACCAACAATTTTGATCTATTCACCGTGACCTTGAAATTTTATTTGCATTTGAGAAACTTTAACCTTTGACATACATGGGCATTAGTGTTTGACAAACACATCTTGTTTTTCTTTAAAATAGAAGTCTTAAATCTTTTGGTTTTCAGTTGACACATAAATCAACTAGTGCATTTTGATAAAATTTTTATGTGTTGTAAGCTGCTCAAGAGAAAAAATATATCATTGATGTATTAATGCATTGATGCAAGGCCCTTTAAAACAGTATTGTCTTTGCTATAGTGTCATTTACTTTTGGTCCTATATTAGCTTTAGGTGCAGTGAATTTTTCAACCCTGTTTAACGCCTGCAGCAGAAAGTCTCTTTGAACATGAGCTATGTGAATAAGAGGACCTATTGATCTTGGTAAGGATATATATGAAGCAGACTTACAGAATACCACCAACAGTTGCTTGTGGTATTGATATAGTGGAAGTGCATCTGTGCTTTTTGTTAATTGTCTGAAATTCCTCTTCACCAGAAATAGTTGCTGGCTAATTAATATGCACTGGCTTTTGCATGAGAAGAGGCCATATGATAGATGTATGTGTAATTATTTCTGGTGGAGCATGAAGTGTTACATGTAATTGATTTTTGGCTTGGGGGATAGCTGGTTTATTGATGAGCATCCAGGTAGAGCATGTGTATGATGAATAATATTAATATTCCCCAACATAATTTCTTAATTAACCATACTAATTTGAGTATCTTAGCCTTTAAACATTAAAAAAATAAAATTATTCACAAATGTTTTTTTTTTTTTTTTTTAAATTGATTTTCCATTATAATTAAAAGGAAAACTGAATGAATTTTAAATTGACGATTCCTTAAGGGTCCAGATTTGTTTTGGGTCAGCTAGGACTTTCTAATCACGTCTTCTAAAACCTTGTTTTTTTTTTAAAATTGGTCAGTAGAGATGACAGAAATCTGCTTTATGGTCAATCTTTTGTATGAAAGTGACCAACCATAATTAATGCTGTCTTTGCTTTATGGGGTAAACACATTATTATGATTTAAAGTGTCAGTGAAAAGATTGACCTGCCAGCTACTATCAGGAACAAAGACAAATATGACAATAGCACCTTTAAAGATATTATCTGAAATTTTTAGAATTCCTTATCCTTGCTGATACAGCCTAGCACTTTCTCATTTTAAAATACATTTTATACAAAGCATTAAGGTTAAGTGGAAAAAATAAAGCTATTAAGAGGTATATATTAAGACTAATAAGATATGTTTTATAAAAAGAGATATTATTTTCTCAGTTGAAAATTTCCTCTGATGCATCATTTGATGCATGAGTTTAAATACTTTTCATGTTGTTAATGAATGGTTTTCTCATCATAAAAAAAATCATTTTTTAAAGGAACAGGACAGCAGAGCCATAGCAGAATCACTATAAGGTAAGACAAAGAATACCCATTTTATTCATATGTTTAATATCAATAAATCCGGGCAAATTTATTGCATAACATTGCTAATGGAACAATATGTTTTGAAGTTTGTTTTTCTGCATGCCACTGAATAGTTGATATCAATTATATCTTAATTGTGATAAATTACTCTTAACATTCCATTATTTTCATTATTTGGATGCAATCAATAATTTCATTAGGTACAAACTGCTGATTTTTACAGTTCCTAGGTGATTTGTTATTGGTGTATTGTAGCTTGCTATATAGGAAGTCTTCCTTCTATTGTCAGTGGCAGGTTTCTCTTTGGCTCCAGTGTTCTTCAGTTGGCCAGCTAAATGAGTTTGTTTGGTATCTTTGCCGGGAAGACAGTGAACTGCTTCTCCATCTCTACGATGATATTTAATGGTTGAATGGGTTACACCGGGAATCAGATCCCACAGATTGGGAGATAGATCCCACCAGGATAAGGTGCTCCTACCGAGATTAAAATTGTATGAATTACAAATTATTCTGATACAATCTGTCTTGGGGCACTTTCTTTGAAGTGGACTAGACATTGACTAATTTGCACTTTGGTCTGGATTTTTTTTATGTGGACTTATCCTTTTTTGCAGCCATTTGCATACAAATAAAATTGATAAACACACTACCATTATAAGTTCAAAAGTTTTATCAGGGACACAGCATTTAATTGAATGAAGGAACCATTTAATTCTAGGAATCCTTTTGTCTGTCTGTCTGTCCTTCTTGCTGTCCATCTTTCTGTCAGCACTTTTGTTAAGGCATGATAATTTTAGCAGTTTTCAATGAAATGATGTAAATTTCACTATAACACCAAGACACCCACCTATAATGTCAAATCACTTTGTCTGTTTGTCTGTACAAATGTTCTTCCATTTACCATGCTTAATATTTTAAAAAGTTTATAACAGATGTTTTTAATTGTTGAAGCAGGAACTCTGAGTATTTTTTAGCAAATAAATGAGATTTGAAGAGGTTGACAGTGAATGCTGAGAATCAATACCTATTGCATTCAATATTCCATGTATGTATTGTAGTGATTATTTGAATTAGTTTTAAGTGCATTGGCAGAAGACAATAATTTGTTTTATTAGTCCATATTTTTACATAAATACTGCAGAAGCACATATTTCCTGGGGATAAAATTTTGTAGATTTGTACAATCAAAAAGTATAATGGGCATTGAATTTTTGTTGCTTCGAAAATAAATATTCAATTTATAGTCATATAAAAATTTTGTGTGGGATTTCATTTCTTTGTTAAAAGTTAACAAAGGAATAAACAAAAATGTAATCCCGGTGTATATTTCTGCTTTTACAAGTAGAACCAGGATTCCGTACATACTGTAAAGGTTATGACCATATATCACTAGGCAAAGAAAACTCTTTCAATATCAAAAAGTACAGCTAGGCCACCAGATGATGAGGTTACACATGTTTTCATCACCTTTGAGATTTAATGAGGAAGTTCATAGCATTTTGTTGGATAAAACATAAATGAGGCTGTAGGTCTTAGAATGTTAATTGTAAAATCTTTTGATAGCTTCATAGTATATCATTTAATTCTAAGATCCAAAGTCGGTATATGCTAGCAGTTTCAGATCTTGTGGTTCATGGTTGAGAGAATAGTTTAGAAGATCAATGGAAATGGAAGCAATTATTGTGAGAGGGCAAGAAATTACCAAAACCTTAAAAATATCATTTTGTGGTTTCTTTTTTTTTTTACCCACAGTGGTTTTGAGAGAGAGCTGTTATGGGGAGTAGTAAGGAACACATTGTATATAGATTATTATGGGGCTGGCGGTCAGTGCCCCCCTAAAAATACCGAGGGATCTTTATGTATTGATGAATTATATGCAATCCAGACCTGTGTGTGTTGTGTGTAAGAAGTGGAATTAATAGGCAAGGGTTGGTGTTCAGAAAGACCAGTGGACATTGATTTTGCCTTAGTCAAGATGTGGTGATCTATCACAGATTACTCTTTTAGTGTATCAATAAGACAGTTTGTCAGTTTAATTGTTCCTGGGATAACACATTCAAGTTTGATTCTAGTGAAGGAGATTTGTCAATCATTAATTCGCCCTGCATGTATTAATACCCAGAAGACTCTAGCCAGTTAGAAATAGAATGCCAGTGTGTTTATATCAGCCAATTTTAGTGACTTTTAGAAGTTTTGGATAATTTTCAATATATGCTCTGCTGCCAAAGAGAATCGTAAGCATTGTGTAAGAGTTTTGAATAGAATATTTTTCTTTGTATATATATATACTGTGAAAAAAATTCTGCAGCTTTGTGGGAGAGATGGATAAAGTGATTCAGTGCTGGGAGGTAATCTCCAGAAGGGACTGAGATTCTGAGGACATCATGTCAAAGGACAAACCGAAGGAGATGGCGTCCCCCCAGGCCCTGGACGGGGTGGAGTGGAGGGAGCGGTGCCTGTCCCTAGAAGCCTCCTTACAACAGTTCAAACATCAGGTGGCCCGTATCAGGGAAACCCTCGGAGAAAAGGTGAGACAGTCATTTTTTTTCTCAACAGCCTATTTTTACATGTCTGGCTTTGAAATTATCAATTAATTTGTGTACATATACTTCTTTTATGAAAATTTCATTGAAATTTCAATGTATAAGGTTCTATTACCTGTCCAAAAAAAGAAGGGGGCTCAATGAACTGGACTCAGTAATGAATTTTTCCCAAGATGTGTAGACTTGAAAAGTACCCAAGCATTCTTTTACTGAGATCTTGGGTTATTGTACGAAGAAATTAAGCTGCGATATTTTTGTTTTTTTTTTTTAAATAAAAAAGAAATTTCATATGCACCCCTTTGTGTACAGAATTAAAGTTAATAGTTATAATGAAACAGGAAAGAATATTTCAGATAGATATTGTAATCTTTTGGTATTCACTAATCCTTTGAAATGTGGCAATTGTTTGTACATGATTTATACCCCAATTACTTTTGATTTAGAACATAATCTTAGTGGTATGAAAAAGAAGAGATTATATTGCCTTTATTCTGTTGCTTCTCTATTCAATGAGAATAAGTGCATCTGATCAGAGTATCAATTATCTCTTCAGTTTATTGATATGAGCATTTCCCTGATTGGTCATTACATCTACTGGAGTCCATCTGTATGCTCCTCATACCCACCAATAGAGTTCAAAAGTACAAAATGTTGTCAATCTCCAATATCTGTTATTTCATTTACCAAAAATAACAAAATCAATGTGAAAGAAAAATGAGCTGACTTCAGGGAAGAGATATTAATACAATACTTGCTTAATGAATTTAAATTACTGATAATAAAATAAATCTCTCCTCCATTAGCTGAATTAAAGTTTATAAATAGTTTATGATACAGATTAAATATAAAATATTTTGACATATATAATGAAAGATACTTCCACAATATGTGAATAGTTCATATTGTAATTCTAATATATATGATTCTTTAGATAATGTTCCTTCTCTCTCTCCTCTGTAAATTGCTTTCTCTCTCCCTCTCTCTCTCAATTGTTCTCACTCAGATTAGCTGTTTGAACTGCCTCCCTAGAGCCCCTGGATTATTTGTCTTTAGACAGATGGTATAATGGGGTTCTGTGAAATCATAACTTTGTAGTCTTACAGTTGTCATAGCACTGCATATAATGTATTGAACCCTACTCTCCTATATTTCCCTATGCATGCACAGAAACCTGACATGTAATGAGAATGCAGAAATAACATTTTGACAATGTTATCAGCTAAAGGGATTACTCCTACTGATAATGTTTACACATGGAAGGATTTCAATCAACATTTCCTCTCTATTCCATGACTCAGTTCAAAAAAGGTCAAGCTGACCAAAGAAGACGGCATTCTTTCATAGCCTGCAGCTTGATAATAGAGGATCTCCTTTTAATAATTCCATCAATATTCTGTTATTAGCTTCATAGCAGGCCAGCTATAGTGTTATTGGAAATATTTTTCATGCCTTTCATCTTTAGGTCCTATCTTCTGTATCTGTCATGGAAAGAGATTAATTTGGTGTTACGGCAGTGTTTGGAGATGTGTTGTCTAGTTGATATTTCTAATTATGCCCATCACACTGGTTAGATAATGAAAAACGTAAATCATTCTGGTGAGGGTTGCTGCTGTGACAGTCTGCATTATTTTATGATGGTGTAGATATTTTCTGTGTTATTAGTAGGTTTTTTGTCTTTCAACGGGATAAAAAGAAGAAAATGTATGCTCACCAGATTGGCCTCAGTGGGAATCTTGACAAAATAAGATAACGCTTAGTGAGAAATTTTCCCACGAGACAATTATAAAGAAGATTAAACGGGTTCATTTAGCTGGTTTTTTTAGTATTAATAAATAAAATAATATTTAAACATTTTTTTTATTACTCTCCTGAGCCAAAGGCTCAATTAAGTGAGCTTTTCTGATCACATTTTGTCCGTCCATCCGTCCGTCTAGCTGTCTGTCTATTATCAGAAAAGCTGAAACATGTGGAAGCATCGTGGGGTAGTGTAGATTTTAAGTTGTTCAAATCATGACCCCGGGGGTAGGGCGGGGCCACAATAGGTAGTACAAGGGGGAATTTTTGGTACTGTAGATTCCTAATTAAACATGGGAAATTAAATTCCGCACAATCTCGCGAGAAGCATCGCTCGCGAAATAATATTACTTGCTTTTATATGGTGTTGAACTCCATGTAAATACTGTTGATTAACTGTCAATTCGCGAAATATTATTCTCGCGATTTGACGTTAAAGAGACAGTTTGCGATAAAAAGTACTCGCGAAAAATAAGGAATCTACAGTAAAGAACAGCATAGTCAAAGCTTCTCAGGTGAGCGATATGGCCCATGGGCCTCTTGTTTTTGTTTTTTTTAAAAATCAAATTTGACATCATTGAAAATTTTCAAAATCATAATAAATCAATAGAACAAAGAGTCACATGTACAAGCTTTTATGACTAAGGTATTAAAACATGATGTAAAATCTTGAAAAAATTTCAAGAACAGCAAAGACATGAGCTGTCATATCTATGTGGAAGTACATACAGTTAGTATAGATAGACTCTTTTACTCTCACCTCCTAATCATGAATCTACTGATGAAGAAAAAGAAGCACCCTAGTTACTTAGGTGACTGAGCATTGTGGCCCATGAGCATTTTGTTTTTAATCATTTCCTTCTGCTTAATTTTTAGCTGTACTTGTCAGAGTTTAGAAAAGTTTTTGTGATAGTAAGACTTTGAGCTGTCTGTCTGTCTCTCTGTCTATCTGTAAAGAATTTTCAAAATGCTGCTTCTTCATTTTTGGTCTGATTTCGATATAACTTAGCACACAAGTAGACTACTTTAAGATATATAATTTTTTTTGGTCAGTTTTTAGCTATACTATTGCTATCCTTTTTCGTCCGTCGTTGTTTGTTAACATATGAACATTTTCAGCTTCTTCTCTGAAACCACTGAACCAATTTCAACCAAATTTGATATACAGCATCTATGGGTGAAGGGGAACAAAAATCTTGAATTTCATGGTCCCTGCCTCCCTGGGGCATGAGGGGTGGGGCCAAACCACTAAAATTTATGAAATCTTTAAAAATCTTTGTTCTTTACTCCTGGACATCAAGCAAGCAAACTGTTAGCATGAATGTAATAAGCAGTGAGTCCTCTACCAAAATTGTGAAAATTATGGCCCCAGGGTCAGGGTTTTAGGGTGGGGCTATATAGATTATATTGTGAAAATGCATTATTTCTTTCAAAATCTTCTCTGCTCCTGGGTATAAAATAAACTAACTAAGTACATAGTTATGATGAGCAAGAGTGCCTCTTCCAAAATTGTGAATTTCATGGCTCCAGGATTAGTGGTTCCTTTGCAGTGGGGTGCACAACTGGTTATAAAGTGGAAGTGCATTTTCTCTTTTATTCTGATCTACCTATGGGTATTTAGTAAATTGAGTGAGCATGCTAAGTTTATAATTATGATAAGCAATGGTGCCTCTTTCAAAATTGTGAATTTCATGGCCTCTGGTTTAAAACAGAACCAAATTCAATTGTTGGAAAGTTGTTACATGATACTCAGGTGACCTATAAGGCCCGTGGGCCTCTTGTTTATTTCATTGAATGGCTACTAAAGACAGCAATTTCTGTCAAATAATTTCAGATCACTACTCATACAGTTTTGGTCTGATTTTAGTATACTTGACATGCAAGAACACAATAGCGAGATGCATAAATCTCTATGTATTTTTTTTTACTTTGATGAAGGGATGAAAAATGGAGATTATAAAGAGTATAAAAGCTCATTAATAGTCCATTTAAATGACACAAATCAGAAGAAAGCAAAGTCTGTAAAATTCTTTCAAAAGACTACTTTTCCTACAGTTAACCTATTAATTGTAATTAATCTTGCCACAAAAAGAAACTAAATCAAGGATCATTAATAGTATTCTATTTATTGCTGTTGGATTGTTTCAAGTCGAAGTGCTACTTTTCTCTTCTTTTGTTCCAAGTAAAAACCAGAAGAGCAACAGTCTTATCAGAGACTTCTGGTTTCTACTCACTTTAAAAATAATGATACCTGAATTTGTTTTTTTTTTCAACCATGAAATATATGTATAATGAGTTTAACAGTGACAGGAAACAGGGTGTATATGACAAAGCTGTCACAATCCTGGAGTCTTATCTTGTTTTTGTGGCGCATTACATCTGTTTGTTACAGAAGCAATAATGGTGAGGAGCCAGATGAAAGTCATCCCCTATTATCTTACAACATGTAGTTCTTGGAGTAAGGAGTTTGGTCTTTGATGTTTTCTTAAATATTTTCTCCAAGCACTTTGTATGTGAATAAATTTTTACATGCAAGTAAATAAAAGCTTAGAAAAATGTCCCTTTCACATATAGTTTATTACACCATGAAGATCACTAATATATTAAAGATTCCTCTTTTAGATAAAGTAATTTGATGTAAAGTTTTGTAATATGTATTTTCTGTGTATAGTGGGAACTCAGTTTGAAGAACATTTTTCTCAATATCAAGAATATCTTTATGATGCTTTGAAGAAAATATACTGATATAGTAGATATGTCTTCAATTCGAAAGATAACATTCTTTTTAAATCGGTCATGGGAAACACCACATGATGTGTGCACAAAACTTGATGTATCATCACGGAACAATAACAAAAAACAAATTCATTATTGTCTACTAGGGCAAAAAAAGTAAACAATAATGAGGAGCCCTCTGATACGGAATTTTGTTTGCCGTGGTCTGGCCCAAAGCCAGATTAAACCAAACGGCATAAAGGCTGCCTGTCTTGGTGTGGCACTGGAAGAGATTGGTCTGCCTCAGGATGCTGCAAGGTTTTCGATTTCTGTAACCTTAGAACTTGCTTTTTTCTAACTGTGTGGCATTCACAACGACACCGAAATAATGGCTCAGTTTCCTAGAATTCCCCGTGGGCATTATGTGTGGGTATGTTACTTTTGATGTTGGAGTCAACAAGCTTTGCTATCATCATTGTTGAGTATCACAGTTTAATTGGTTGTTGATATAATTGTAATTGAAAGATCCTTTTATTTTAAAAATGTTTATTGGTTAATTGTGTCTTTTGGGATATAATAAATGCAATGTTTGCTGCAAATTACTATAACCTTCATTGGCACATAAAAATTGAATTTTTCATGCAACTTAGAATTGCTGTCAACCAGCTAATTTTTTTTAACCATGCAGTTTTGGCTTGAATAGACAATTTTTACTGTATCATGATGTCATATTGAGCTACACAGTATTGGTTTGTGTGTGTGTCGTGCAATAAAAATGTGCAATGCCAGATAGTTTTGAAGAATTTTAGCAGAGTAAAGGAAGCAAAATGTTCCATAAAGTTTACTCGTTTATTCCAAGTTTTTTCTCATTCTTTCACTTTTTTAATTATTTAAGACACGTACTCTGACAAACTTGAATGCATTGCAATTGGCAGGCAAAATGTTTAATACCGGTATATATATGTTTAAATAACTGCATGGGTCATTTCTATCTGTTTTTCAGTGATAGACAGCGTAATGGGCGGGTAACATTCAACATTACCTTTGTCATTGAAATTGCAGCAAATTCATTTTCAATCCACCTCAGCTACGCTACAATTCGACACGGACGTTTGGAAAACATCGGATTGAAATTGCAGATCGAAATTCTTTTTCAATCCACCTCAGCTACGCTCGAAGGCACATTACTGATTGACCCAAAAGACAGTATAATTTCTCTTTTTGTCTAGTTTGAAGATAATTAATATAAATCAGAATTTTCTGTCAAGTGTTTCAAAGAAATATATGAAGGGACAAATATTTTATTTCTGCTTGGTAAATATACGTGTTCTTAAATTTAAATAAAGTTTTCCAACATTTTTCAGTGAGAATAAGTATAAAACTCATGCACTCTAATAATCCTAGAAATAAAATCTGTTGTCATGTAAACATTACATGTAAGTAATGACCTGACTCGACAATTTTTACCCCCCCCCAGCTTAGAATCAAATATCTCCTGAAAAATAATCTTTGTCCTCTATCATCTTTCGTCCCTAAAAATTATAAGCTAAAACTCGTATTAATGTGAACTTCAAACAAAATGTATTGCAGTTGAAAATAGTTGATTTTTGGACATATATTCACTCAGCTTTGAAAACAGTTCAGGTGGATTGAAAAAGAATTTCGATCTGCAATTTCAATCCGATGTTTTCCAAACGTCCGCGTCGAATTGTAGCGTAGCTTGGGTGGATGCAATTTCAATCCGATGTTTTCCAGATTACGCTGTCTATCACTGAATGTTTTGATTGTAACAGATAGAAATGACGTAAGCTGTATATTTCCAATTTTGCCAGTTAATGTTCCGCGGTCTTATATGTTTAAATAACTGCATGGGTCATTTTTATGTCGACATTCAACATTACTTGGTCATTGAAAGCAGCAACCCTGATATGAGGCCATGATATTTTATTAAATAATTTCATCATGGATGAAGGAGCAGGTTTTTTTTATATTTTGGGCTAAACAATGATTTTTTTTTTGAGACTGGAAAGATACTGGAATTTATAGAAACATCCCCCAGTAATTAATGTTCTTAAAAGCAAATAAGCACTTTGACAAAGTCGAGATGAGCTTATGCTATAGCATATTGGTGTCCCAGTTAAAGTTTTAGGAGAAAGTCCATTCCCAAGGAACCATAAGCCCTTTCTGGACTATACTTGCATTGACATTGCATGTAAGGATGGACACAACCACACTTGCTTCGGATGCTAGATCTGACCTGCATTTCCAGATGAGTTGTCAAGTTAAAGTTCTTGGAGCAGGTCTTGGACCAGATTAAATTTTTTGGAGCAGGTCCTTTCCCAAGTAGCTGTAAGTCCTACCTGGACAAAACTTGCTTGGATGATATATATTAGGATGGACACTAACCGGACTTGCTTCGGATGCTGCATCTGACATACATATTCCAGATGAGTGACAGGGTTATTTTTTTTAACAGTCAACTGCCATTTAACTATATAGCTGTAAAACCTACCCAGATCAAACTTGCCTGTATGATGCAGGTAGGGATGGACATTACCCAATCTGCTTCGGATGCTGAATCTGACCTACATTTCCAGATGAGTGAATTTTAGCCATGCTTTAACCAAATTAGCATGGATGATGTATCTATTGATGGACACTTCCAGACAAGCTTAGGATGCTGATTTTGACCTATGTTTTCCAGATGAGTGACTAGGATAATGTTTTTGGACTAGCTCTGTAATTATATGGCCTGACCAGGCCTGTTATGATTAGACCAGCATGAATGATGAACCTTAGAATTGTCGACACTTCCAGACTTGCTCCAGATGTTTGAACTGACAGACATTTTCTTTGATAAGTGAATAAGTTAATTTTTTTAATCATGTCCATTTCCAAGTAACTATAAGTCCTAATCAAACCAAACTTGCATGGAAATTTATCCCAGGATGCACACTGGCTAGAAAAAAATATATGATGCGAGATTTGCCTTGCTTATAGATAACATTCGTGGAGGTGAGCTTTGTAATCTTTGATTACATATGTTTATTGATGAGATACTTGGAGAAAACAAACAGTATTCAAGCTCAAAAGTCCATGAAGCAATACAAATTAAGCAGAGCAAACACAGACCTCCAAAACATCAGAGGTGGGATCAGGTGCATGGAGGAGTGGGCATCCCCTGCTGACCGGTCACCTCTGCTGTGTGCTCCTTGTCATGATCAAGGAAAAGCGGAAAAATCCATCATTAATTCAGTGTATAAATTATGGATTAACAATTAATGTGAAAAACGTCAGTCAGCATTTAGTTAATATTAATAAACATGAAAAACAAAGCAATGTAATTTCAAAGTGTATCTTAAAGATTAACACAATTATAGTGCTAATGTTAATGAATTATATTAGTAGAAATTAAGCACTTTTGGGTATTAAATTTTCACAGGTACTTCTGTGCTAGAAATAGAACAAACATCTATTTTCCATACTTCAACCCTGGTTGTCTTTAAACAAAATTGATGCCAGCCTTCCAATTAAAAATAAATACTGAGCAGACAAGTTCAATGTTGTTGAAAACAAAAACTTTAGAAATACATTTTGGCTCCTAGTGTTAATGCTGTGATAATCCCCTGAATTACAGAGATGCTGCTGCTTGTGTCAAAAAGTGTCTTAGTCAATTCTTTTTTAAGCTAATTTTTGACTGAATTACATTGTGTAAGGTAATTATGTTGAAAAATTTGCTTTGAGTTGTCAGCTGGAATTTACCATGTGGTGTGTGAGAGGTGGGAAACAGGTGGCATGGAGGGGTTTATCAACCAACTTTCTGAACTCTAGTTCTGAGTTGAGATTATAGGATCTATATGAAGATGATTTATATTAGTATAGTTTTATTATGTTTATTTATGCAATAATTGAGAATACAATAAAAGATGCCAAAATACTAGTATGCTGAAGGGAATAAAGTGGCATTAAGAAATATTTTGGAAATTTTAAAAGTTCAATAACAAAGGATCACTGCACTTAACTCTGGGTTTAAGGTACTTTTCTTGATACCTTCTGTTGCTTTCATATTTTGGTCAATTTGGAACCAAAGTTGAAGGTCTAAATGGTTTAAGTCTGTGACTTAATAAAGAAATGGAAATACGGACATTTTTGTTTGTTTGTTTTTTTTGCCCTTCCTGCTTTTTCAAGTTAAAAAAAAATAAAATTTACCTGTCATTGATTGAAGATTAGGTTGACAAATGTGCATGAGAGGTGAAAGTAATGAAAAAAAAAAAAAAACGATCAAAATGAGCTTGTACAAGTCAGTTTCAGAAATTCATAAAAATGAGCTCGTACAAATCAATTGTAGGAAAAGATGATTTATTTATATGTAATTTAAATTTTTTTTTCTTGTAGATGAAAGAGCTAGAGTTTAAGAAAAGGGAGGCAGAAAGCCGAGCCGAGTCAGCAGAACAAAAGGTAAAAACTAGAAATGGGCAAAAATAGTCATGCAGACATTATAATAAGTTTGATGGGGTGTGGATGTTGATTGTTCTTGAAAAATAGAATATCTGTTTGGAAAGTTATGTTGACTTTGCAGAAAAAAGAAAAGACTTTTATCAGATGGGGCAGCAGCATGCTAAATCTACAGAATAAAAGTTATGCAGGATGAAAAATTGAAACAAAACAAACTAGAAAGGAATTAATTTAGACTACAGACCAAAAATTGATAATTTTAAAATAAATTCTTATGACTAGATAGACCCCCCCCTGAAAACTGATAAAAGGAATCAGTGTTTTTGACTAGGCAGAAAAAAGGTAAGAGTGGTACATTATTAAAAAAAATGAAGAATTTTAGAATTTTAAAAGGGTTACAGAGTCTTAAATTGCTTTTTATTGAGCTTTGAGAGCTAGAAATGTCAAGCTGAAACTAAGGAACAGTAGGTTAGACATTTAAAACTGAAGATGACTAAGCTGTATAAAAATGGAGACAATTCATAAAGGAAGCTGAGTTGGTTCAGCAGCATGAGACCAATAAAGAAAAGCAGATTATTGCTGACTCAGCACTCAGCAGACCAAAAGCCATGACTTACAAAAGGTATGCAGAGTCAAGCTGATGCAGTATAACTAAAGGTAATCCATGTACCTTGAAAGAAGAAGCGAGTCATGTTATATGCATAGTCATGCGGTGGAACATAAGGTAATACCTTCAAAAAAGAAGCTGTCTTGCATGCTCCACAGAACAATATAATTAGGTTTAAGATTTTGAAAGAGAAATCAAAGTAAAGTGGATTCACCAGATATTAAGATATTAATAAGGTACGCTGAGTCATGCCATCCATTAGAACAAGGGTTAACCCTTTAAGTAGGAAGCAGAGCCATGCTGACTCAGCAGAACAAAACATAAAACCTTAAAAGAGGAAGCAAGTCATGCTGATTCGGCAGAATAAAAGTTATTACCTTTTAAGAAGAAACAAGTAATGCTGACTCAGCAAAACAAAGGGTAATACATTAAAGAAGAAGCAAGTCATGCTGACTCAATAGAACATAAGGTATTACATGTACGTTTAAAGAAGGAACAGAACAAAGGGTTATACCTTTAAAGAAGAAACAAGATATGCTGACTTAGCAGAACAAAAGGTATTACCTTTAAAGGAACAAGTCATGCTGACTTAGCAGAACAAAAAACATGTATTACCTTTAAAGAAGAAGCAAACTATGCTAACTCAACAGCATAAAGGGTAATACCTTTAAAAAGAAGCAAGTCATGCTGACTCAGCAGAACAAAAGTTAAGACTTTTAAAGGCTATTTTAAAAGGAATCATGTAATGCAGCAACAAATGGTGATCATACATTTTAATGAGGATGCAGACTCATGCTGATTCAGCAGAACAAAAGGTAACACTTTAAAATGTCATAGAATCGTGTTAACCTGACAGACAAAAGGCAAGACTTTTTCTTCAAACAGGAGGCATGAGGACTTAGCAAAAGAAAGGACAAGAAATCAAATTTAAATAAAACCAATTCTGATATCTAATGGTAGGTAAGAAATCAACCATGGAGACACAATAAGTCTATCAGAGAAAATTGTAAGGCATCGAGAACAGAGAACAAGAGTGCAGTTAGAACAAAGGCAAAGGAATTCAAAGAATCTGATTGTTTACAGAAGAATCAGTGAAAACCAAGAGGGCTACATGATTATTATAGCTTAGATTATCTCCCCAACTGAACAGATGATCCTTAAGAAAATCTATTTCTCTGTCATACCTTGGATTGAGTAAGAATTAGATTGATGGCTCATCATCACATTCTTTGAAAATGGCACTTTCTCCCAGAAGCAATACCTGGTACCTGTGTGGTCTACTAATGTATTAGTGTTGGAGCTTTTCTTTTTTACTGGCAGATGGAGAGAAAGGCATTGCATAGGGTGAAAATGTGACCATTAGCTTGGCTGATGGATTCCATGGAAACCAAACTATTTGAAATATTTTGTGAGTGCAGTGAATGATTTTGGTATATAGTTCAGCACATGTTGAAGTTTAACTGAGGCTTGCGCCAGGCAGTGTCAGTTTTGCTTAATGTAATTAAACAAAAACACATTTTCTGTACTGGTTTTTAACTGATCATGTTTCATTATCACCTCATCAAAGCTTTGGATTTATTTTATAACAGTAAAAGCTAAATCTGACAGTTAAATGCTACTTTAAAATGCTCTGTCTGATAATTTATCAGTGGAAACTGCAAATGTTGACTCTATTAGAATAAAAAAGCACTTTTCATGATTAAAATTAATGATACTTGACAAAAAAATTATCAGGAGATCAGTAATATATGCAAAAACTGTCAGAAACCCCAAGTTTTTTTTATCAACTGATTATTAGCTTAAGGCTAGTATGACACAAAGGACAATCATCATCTGATTTAGGGGGCCTTGACTTACATGGTAAGGACTGAGGTTCATTGATTCCGATTATTGGGTGATTTACATTATCACACAGAATGCAGTAATCATCACACATCCACGGGACCCTGAATAAACCCGGTCAGTGTCAGAGGAATTGATTGGTAGGATCAATTCCATCCAAATTACACACTCCGTCCAATATCCAGTTCCCATTGATTAGCATCATTTCCCTTCATTTCTTGTGTGATAATTTTATTCTTATCAAGGGACTGCATTTATCTAATTTCAGTTGGGGGTTTCTTTTGAATGATACTTTCATTGGATGTTTTATATGAGATTAACACTGAATAAATCTGTGTTACCTAGCCTATGTTCAAAACTTTTTGCACAAGCTATGTACATTGTAATTTGGGTTACTGCATGGTAAATTTTCCAAGAGATTTAATAGAGTCAGATTCTTTGTCAAAGCACTACGGATTATTAAAATTGATTTTAACTCTATAAAATAAAGATTAAAAGTGCTATTATTGTAAAAACCATTTTATTACTGTTTATGATTTTAGCTCACAAGAACCAAAGGTTCCGATGAGTTTTTCCTAAATCACCTGTTGTCCATTTGTCAATCTTTTAAGTAATGGATATATGCCGAATACTGTTCTATATGTAAAATTATCAGACTGTTTGAAGCCTGTTAGGGCCGAAAACAATCTGATAATTTTACATATAGAATAGTATTCGGCATATATCTTACTTTAAACTTTGCCATTTAACATGTATTGATAATATTTTAAAGGGTGATTGAAAAGGAATATTTTTTGAATTTTTAAAAAATGACCTATAAAACAACAGTCTTTTCAGAGATACATTTTTTTTTAACATGTTGCACTGTGTCTTGAACAATAAGTGAAAAACTATTTTGAATTTGCATTATGAAATTTAGGGAATCAAATAATGTATCTGTCAAAATTATTTCATGAAAGATAAAATGAATATTTTTTACTAAGGAATATATAATCTAGCTGGTTCATTGTACAGTTTTCTTAAGTTCAAATGAGAACAATGTAAACAGGTTGTAAAATGATACACGTAGAAGTATTTCCCATTTGTCACTTCTTAATAAATACATTTGAAGAAAAGGATTTCATGGCAGCAAAGATTCTTTTCCATTAGCACTTTTATGGAGAAAGCACTTTTAAGGCTTTTACAGTTATCCATTTACTAAAAGCTGTCTTAATTTACATATGCAAGGCTTTCGGAAGGTTTCTTCACAAAGGATTCACATTAGATATATAATTCCATATTCAGAAATACCTTTCAGTGTACAAGTATATATTTAGCACTGTCTGACATTATTTTTGGCTTATGTTAATTTGACCTTGTCACTCTGTACTTGTGTATCAGATTATCCAAGTATATGTCTGCCCTGAAAAGAGAGCATCTATATAAAAAAGAAAAAAAATACTGTCTGGGCTCCTAATCTGCCGAATTGTGAAAAAAAATTATCATTCACCATCTGGGATGCGATTCTTTAACCCCCCTAAAATTTGACTATACAGTAGTTTGATAGTTCTGCAATATTTGGTTAATTTACCATGGATATCTTGAAAAGAGATCTCTGATATTCAGGTTACCTAATTCATATTATTTGTATATATTTATATGGTGCTATTGTATAGCCGAGTCAAATGAACCGAAAGAGACGCATTAAAAAATGTGTGTGTGTGTGCAATTTATATGCATTCTGTGTGTGCAGTCACAGTGTGGTTAAAGGTACATTTACATAGACACATCAACTCATTAATTCTTCATTGTTAATTGGACTTCTACAGTACTCATCATGTTTTGTTGTAATGCACAAGAAGCTTTCATTATCCGAATTCAGAAGGTAATGAAATTTTCACATTGATTTTTCAGTTAGAGTTTTGTAAATTTATATTGTTAAATTAAATTATAAAATGTTTATTATTTTATTTGTTTACTTAATTTTTTGATATGTGGATATTGAAAGGATATTTATAGTTACTGTAATTGACTGTTCCAATTCCAGTTAGAATTGTTGAAAGTGAAATGATTTTCAACTTGGGGTAAATTTCATTTTAGCCACATGGTATGAATTTTTTGGTTTTCAATGGTTAGAAAAAGAAAAGTTCATAGATATTGATGAAGGATTCTACAATATGCACTTTTCAGTTTGAAATAATGAGATATCTGGTAATTCCTTAATTACCAGATAATATAAAAATTATTTGATTAGATGAAGAATTTTTGAATAATATACATGTAATCCTTTATTCATGCCCTGGTCATTACTTGCATGTATACATTTGTACTTAATAATTTGAAAGCAAATTTTAAACAGTTGAAATAGTGCAGGAAAGTGACATTATTATGCAGAAAACAAAAATAGAATATGTCAAAGAATCAAAAGTTATTTTCATATCTCATTAATAACTATTGTAAATTACCAGAAAAGATAAATCATTCAGTTTATTTCATGACATTTTATAATAAGAGAATTAATAGAATTCTCTCCTTTTTTCAACAGAATTTTTTTTTTTTTTTAGATATATATTTTGTAATTTTGAACTGTTAATGATTTTCCCCCTCTTTCCTCTGTTCAGTGTATGATTTGATATTACGTGGATTTTTTGCATGTATTAATTTTAATACATTAATACATACATCTGTATAAAAATTTAAAGTCTGCAAACATACTGTTGAAGAATAATGATAATAGGATGACTTTCATCGCAGGCTTTATGATGCACTTCTACAGTGGTTGCAAAATAACAAGATTTGATTACTGGCCTTCATTAAGTTTGGAAGAACTTTTGCCAGCATTATTATTGTCTGTAGACTTGGAAGAAATATTTAATAATATATATTACAGTAACTTGTTAGCCATGGGCAACAACCTACGCTGTCAGAAAGTGTGACCACGGTTATATTTTACTTTGGCTAAACAATATATTATCAATATTATTAAGTTTGGAAAGAGCAAGGTTCATTCTGGGTCTCATTTGATCCTTTTTAAGTCTAAAAATAAATCAAAACTTAAAGTTAGGTAATATATCACCTACAAAGGACATCAAATTTACATAGCAACCACTTGCTACATCGAATCCTCTGATATCTAAGTTTGAGAAAACGAGGTTTGACTATCTATACATTTACAGCTACAGCTGATGGAGCAGCAGCTTGCAGCACTACAGTGGCAGCAAAAGGACCCTGAGCACAGAGATGCCAAGATAGAGGACTTAGAAAGGACATGTCAGGAACAGGCCCACACCATCAGATCTCTACAACAACAGTTAGAGGAGCAGGAGAAAGCACATGTAAGTCATAGGGAAATCATAGGGGAATCTAGTTAGAGGAGCAGGAGAAAGCACATGTAAGTCATAGGGGAATCTAGTCAGAGGACCAGGAAAAAACACATGTAAGTCATAGGGGAATCTAGTTAGAGGACCAGGAAAAAGCACATGTAAGTCATAGGGGAATCTAGTTAGAGGACCAGGAAATAACACATGTAAGTCATAGGGGAATCTAGTCAGAGGACCAGGAAAAAGCACATGTAAGTCATAGGGGAATCTAGTCAGAGGACCAGGAAAAAGCACATGTAAGTCATAGGGGAATCTAGTCAGAGGACCAGGAAAAAGCACATGTAAGTCATAGGGGAATCTAGTTAGAGGACCAAGAGAAAGCACATGTAAATCATAGAAATCATAGAAATAGACCAAGAGAAAGCACATGTTAGTCATAGGGAAATCTAGTTAGAGGACCAAGAGAAAGCACATGTAAGTCATAGGGGAATCTAGTTAGAGGACCAAGAGAAAGCACATGTAAGTCATAGGGGAATCTAGTTAGAGGAGCAGGAGATAAGCACATGTAAGTCATAGGGGAATCTAGTCAGAGGACCAAGAGAAAGCACATGTTAGTCATAGGTGAATCTAGTTAGAGGACCTGGAAATAGCACATTAAGTTTATGGTCTTGAGGCCTAGCACATGTAAGTCATGGACTTATGCTTATAACTCGACTAGATCAGTAAAATCAAAAGTTTATGAGGATTTTTGCTTTCGTTTGATCAGTAAAGTTTAGAGGATTAAGATCTAAGGGTTATTTTAAACAAGAGTTTATGTAAAACTCAAAATAATTATTTATTACCCTTTTTTCTTCAAATTTGCTTTGTGGGAACTACTCATATTTTTGAAGTCAATACTACATTGTCAAGGAATTTTATTTTCAAGGTTTGTTTAAAATGTTTTTATAAATCCAAACTGTTGTTTTGATGAAACAAAACTGAAGGTCACTGAATTGTGGGTTATTATATAAACCAATAAACTAAGATCTGTGATTTATGTGTTTACTGCTTTATGCTGAATAATCTACTTTCAATTATTACATCAGGATCTTTCAGTTATCTTGGGAGTGTAAATATCCAGCATAGGCTGTGTATTCAATTAGAGGGAGCTACTAAAAACTACACAGGGCATTATTGTACAAGTCATGAAAAATTGATACAGGCAAGCTACCATGAATCTGATACAAGCATTTATTGAAGTGATCAATTTTGTATGTTCGACAATTTCTAGGACTTTTCAAACTATAAAAGAAGTAAATTAAATCTTGCATCAGAGTATTTCTATCAGGAAAAGAGGATCATTAATTGAATTTATTGGACATTCAAGTTTTATTTTTTACTGCCAAGTATTTGCTAAAAAAATGAAATCTGAGGTCTGTAACTTCAAGGACCTTTGTGGTATTTTTATACCCCCCTGATATAATTTAACAATACCAAGGAAATAACTTGATAGTCATTCATTCAGCTATTTGGATGTTGTAGTTTACTATTTCCAAAACCCAGGGGCATGCTGATGCTGAACAAAGAAAAATTCTGATTGTTCTAAAGAAAATACTGTATGCAGGGACATTTTTGCTCCATTTTATTTTCACCTCTTTGCAATACTCACATAAGGAAAATAACCCTGTATATATAAATAAGCAGAGAGCAAACTATTTAACTTTATAGGTATAATTTTTTTTTAGGTTTTACACAGACAACAAGAAGCCAAGACTGTGGAGGAAAAGGCAGGAAGGATTAAAGAATGGGTGACCGCTAAAATACACCAGGTATATAAATTAACCTACACAGAATAATGGCATTCTCATTAATAGTATCCATGTAATTTCTTAGAAGAACAACTGATATTCTTTTTAGCAGATAACAACAATGAAACTAATTTGTGACAAATTCAATAGGAGATATTTTTTCTCATTAAATGATCATATATTTTATATCTCGTAGTAAAAATCTGATTAATCTGTATTCCTAGAGAAATTGCTTCATGATACATGTTACCATTTATTTGCTTTGTTCATGTTCTTTGAGTTCACTGACGAAATTCCATTAATTTTTTCTTATTTTGTAAGATTGGTAATATACCTTTTGCTGCTGCAATTGGACAGAAATGTCAGAATTTGATATTTTAACATATCAAAAGAATTGAGATAATCATCAGATTGGAGGGAAAGAATAATTGCTTATTGCTATTCAATATCAATAAATAAATGATCATTGTATTAACAGAAATATTCAGAAGATTGAGAGAAAAATGGGAGAAAAAACTCACTAGTTTGCTCACAAAAGATTCAGTTTATATTTGATAAATGACATTTTTATATACAATGGAATGATTAACACTACCTGGTAAATTACAATTTTCTTTTTTGAGAAATGATATGCTGCTCTTTATTTTTCTTGTCATGTAAATCATATAGAAGTTCAGAAGTTTTTCTCATTCTTGAAAAAGATATATACTTAGTCTACAAGAAAGTACATGCTGCAGGCTTTATAAAACGAATACCGGTACATGTATTTATCTTGTTTGACTCTGTAGCAAAGCTCTCCGGGTAAGAAGGCAAGGTGCAGTACTTTATGACTACCAATTAGTATTGACTAAATTATCCAATGGAAACAAGTTAATGAGCTCTGTTTGACAATTATGGAGCCAAAAAATCCATATAATTTGCCTTTAATGATCAGTCTTCCTGTTTTCTTTCAATAATCTTTGCTTTATGTCTTATACAGAGTTTAGTTTTTGTACGTTCTTGATAGGAAAATGTCCCTGGCATATTCTTAAGATTTTGTTTGTTAACTTATATTAGTAAAGCATTGCATTGTTTTTTATTTTTTGTTATTTTTTATTTATGATTATAAGACAATTTACATGATTATTAGAAAACGAAGATAAGTTAACCTATTCTCATATGATTTGATAGTACACTGTTCACAAATAGTTTACTAGCTTCTCTTCAGATTTAGAAATTTGATAAGTTTCAACTTTATATTCAGTAGGATTTTTAAAAATCAAATTATTAAAACAAAGGATAATTGAAAAAACGACTGTCATTGTTCTTGATTTAGATGGACAATCAAAATAAGGAACTTCTCCATGAGAATGAATTACTACAGGAACAGGTGGACATTCTTAGAGAGAGGCTGCAGGCACTTCCTGCCATGGCATCCAAGGAAATCTTCAGACTTAGTCAACAGGTCAGAAAATCCATAAAAATATAGGCTAATTCATTATTTACCATATGCTATATATCATATCAAAAAGAGTTTCTGGGTGCTTTCTAGGACAATTTGATGGATGTTTAATTCAGTGCATATCAATTTGAATGCAAGAGTACTTCATTATTTTTAAATATCTATTTTAATGATTACCCTTTCTACATAAATATTCATTTTCCTTGCTTATCAATTTGGAATTTATAATCGATTGTTCAGGCTGTGTAATTTAAAGGAAGATGATAATGAAATCAAATTGTGTAATGACCTACTAATGAGTTTCCCTTTAACAGGAACTGTTCCCTGGCCTGTCATCAGAAGCCGAGTCCTCCTGTGTGTCCCCTGATTCCAGACCTGTATCAGAGTTTACCAGCATTTCTCACCTCCTGGGCTCCAGACCTGTCTCTGAGTCCAGCTCGAGGCCCTACTCTCGCCCCGTGTCCGAGGTCAGTCCAGTACGCAGACTCTCCAATTCCTCGTGGACAGAGTCTGTTAAAAAGGTCCTGAGAACCCACAGTCTTTCCTTGCCTCAGGCAACAGATGAACAAGGTCAAGAAGTGCCAGACTACGCCGAGTCAGACTCTGTGTCCATGTCAAGTTCAAGGTCAGCTTCAATGACATCAGATGAACCTCCACAGATTCCAAAGAGACCCTCAAAATCCCTAATGGAAACTCTGAAAATGGAGGAAGGGTCTGATGGAGATAATAATAACGACACATGTAGTATAACTCCACCCTCTGATGACAATGGACAGGAAATCACGGCCAATGTCTCAGATAGTGATGATAGTATGGTGGACATTGAGAATGTACCAATATACCAAGAGGTGGATCAGAATCATGAAAGTACATACGAACCAAAGAAAACTGCCCCTCCTCAAGTTAAAATAGAAAGAAAGGTGTTCCACGACGCTCACCTGATGGACTCTCTGATCAGTTCTAGTAATGGCAGTGAGGAACTAATAGGACATACCAAAGTCAAAATCACTGAAGATATCTTATCATTAGAAGTAGATCAGAATGGTGTAGAAATAGAGGAAGAAATCATTTCAGTTACAGTAGAACCCGATTATGCAGAAGTCTGTAAGAAGAGTAAGACAACCAAGGTCTCTGCAGCATTACCTCAGGTCAAACCCAGCTCTCAGATGAGCATGTACAAAAGCAGTCCTAATGCTGTAAGTGCCATAGCAACACTACCTCGAGTGCGTTCAAAGGGTCAGGCTAAACCTGAAATCCTGTACAGCAGTGGACGCATGCTAAATCACCTATCTCAGGAACACCACCCCACACATGTCCTCGAGCCACATATAATCAGCCCCACCAGAAATAGTGCACTGCAAGCCACAGACTCAAAGAAATGGGTAAGAAGTATATGTTTTTGAATTACATTCACCAACAAATCATTGTTATTTCATGGCTTATAATGTGATTCTATTTTGCCCTGCCTTTACATGAGAAATGGAATTGTTTGCATACAGTAAAATGCAGATGTCAACTGCAATGCTTCATTAAATGTATGAATACAATAAGCTTTTTTCACTGACTAAACTTAAAAATTTGCATAAACATTAAGATTTAAACTTGTTATTTGTGAGCAGGACAGGAGAGCACACACAGTACCGAAACTCAAGTCATCAGACACAACAGGTAAACTTTAAGATGATTTGGATCAGTCAGTCCAGGCTTCTACATGAAACTAATGTTAGAAAGGGATAACAAGCAGAAAGAAAACAGAGAAAGAAACTTGTTGCATTGAACATGTAGTCTTGTACCATACAATACAACTGATAAACATTAATTGCATCTTAGAAAATACAAAATGTAGTCAAAATGTTGTGTCTATAAAGCTTTCAAAGCAGTAGATGGCCAGTACCAAAACAACAATACAAGAATTTTTCAGAAATGAATACAAATTATACAATATATTTACCTTTGATGTCTCAACATGCAAATTTTCATGCATAACCTTTTTAGCTCACCTCAATGAAGTCGAGATGAGCTTATGCTATACCCCCGGCGTTGGAGTCGGTGTCCCAGGTTAAAGTTTTAGGAGCAAGTCCATTCCTAAGTAATTATAAGCCCTACCTGAACCATACTTGCATGCATGATGCATCTAGGGATGGACACTTCCAGACTTGCTTCGGATGCTGGATCTGACCTACATTTTCCAGATGAGTGTCCAGGTTAGAGTTTTTGGAGCAGGTCCATTCCCGAGGAACTATAAGCTCTACCCAGACCAAACTTGCAGGGATGATGCATCTAGGGATGCACACTTACAGACTTGCTTCGGATGCTGGATCTGACCTACATTTTTCAGATGAGTGACCAGATTAAAGTTTTTGGAGCAGGTCCATTAATGAACTATAAGCTCCGTACCCTTACCAAACTTGCATGGATGATGCATCTAGGGATGGACACTACCAGACTTGCTTCGGATGCAGAATCTGACCTACATTTTCATTCCCAAGTAACTATAAGCCCTACCTGAACCATACTTGCATGCATGATGCATCTAGGGATGGACACTACCAGACTTGCTTTGGATGCTGGATCTGACCTACATTTTCATTCCCAAGGAACTATAAGCCCTACCTGGACCAAACTTGCATGGATGATGCATCTAGGGATGGACACTACCAGACTTGCTTTGGATGCTAGATCTGACCTATATTTTTCCAAACAGACCAGGTTAAAGTTTTTGGAACAGATCAATTCCAATGAACTTGAAATCCTAGATATCTGCAGTATTAACAAAGTTATGAATATTTGTTTACATGTTTTTCATGCTAGATGATTAGAAATGTGTATATGCCATGTAAGGGGTTAAACAGAACGTGCAAGAATATTTTTGTCGGGATAAATACCCACTATTAAGAAAATATGATGTGAGATTTGCATTATTTACGCTGCTAACATTTGTTGAGGTGAGTTTTGTAATCTTTGATTTCCTATGTTTTTATATCCCAAAAATTTACATATCATTATTTATAATTTTTTAGACCCAGCAGAACTAAGTGAGGTTGCTAAGATCTACAGAGAATTAGATGTCCCAGTGTATGCAACTTTAAAAGGAGTAAGTTATTTTAAATGAACAAAAATATTTATTCAGCCCGAGCAATACTTTCACATGAAGATGCATACAGTAAGTAAAAATTTGTTTATGTTTGTAGAAGGCAGCTCAGATCCGCAGTACCCCGTTCACAGATGATGATTCCGAGTCGTCGGACAATGAGGATGTAACAGAACAAATAGATCTCAGAAACTCAGAATCTCAACCTTCCACTCTCAAAATCTCTGATTCCAAAAAACTACAACAAAGCAGCTCAGGGGCCATCAAAAGAGGTAGGATTAATAGGCAGATACAAGGGATATAGTCTGGCTGATTTTATGCCCTAGAGAGAGCAACAGAGTGAATAGAGTTTATGATTATGAAGTGCCTGTTTATAGAATAGATGGTATTGTTAAAGCTCAATATTTACATATTGAATTCTGATTAACATTTGTAAAAGAAAATGACTATTAATTACTGTTTTCTGTTTTAAATAAAACCTTTAAAAAAGACAAAGATGTCATGATTACTTATGATATTTAGTTGAATTCTGTAGGTGTGTCCTGTCCGTCTGTGTCCTCAGAGGTTTCCTGTGATTATGCTGACCCTCCTGATGAGACTTCTGACAAGAGTGACCTGGAGAGTTTAGAACCCGAGAAAAAACTGCTTCGCTATACCACGGATAGCCACAAACAGGTAGACAAGGATTGTTTGTGTGACACAGTTATTAAAAGCAAAATGTTCATACAGTAAAACACACTTACAACAAAGTGCTGCACCAGGAATGACCGATTTTGTTTTGTAAGATCCGTAAACAGTGAACAATTTTTTTTAAAGTCATTGGGGAATGAAAATCACATTAATGTGTCAACTAATTTTAAGAATTTGATGTAAGCGTGTTTTACTGTACATTTTTTGATTTTCATTACACAAGAATTTTGGGAATAATAATGAAAAGCATCAAATTTGTGATCTTGTTGTATAGGATACACTGGAAAAGTTTGGCTATCTGTCTAAATTAGGAGGAAAAGTCAAGATGTGGAAGAGACGTTGGTTTGTTCTTCGTAATGGAGAGTTATTCTACTACAAGTCTCAGGTTATTAATCAATATAAAGGAATGTATAAATATTTTTCATACAAAAGTAATACTGTATTTGCTATGTCTTGCGAAATTTGAAGCTTCAGCATTGCAGATATCAAATTCAATTTATTAAATTGCAAATGCAGAAGTCTGATTGATTACTTTTTTGAAGGAAAAAATTCAAAAACTACAATGACTGACCCAATTATAATGTTCCTGATGAAAATTTTACTCTATAACATGAAACTTTTTGTAGCATGATGTTCTACGCAAACCTCAGGGAACAATTTCTTTAGATGAACAAACTAGGATAGATAATACCAAGGGAGAAACAACTTTCCAGGTAAGTGTATGCATTGTATGTATTAGATATAAATTTTCAGGAGATCTTAGTCATAATATGTTGAACATTTTTATGATAAAAGTGACTTTATTTAGGTTTTAAAGTAATATGTTATGAAGTTTCAACTATTTTTTTTTAGATAAGCAATTCCAAGAAGACATACTATTTCAATGCAGACACATTAGCTGACACTGAGAAATGGATAAAAAGTAAAGACTAGTATTTCTTGATATTCCTTACATAAAATTAATGGCTTTAATGATATAAAGAAAAAAGCATACATCCATGCTTTAATTTTTTTCTGAAATACAATGTACCATATTTAGAGGTTTTGTCTGACTATTTATCACAGTGCTACAGAAGGTATTGAAGCGACATGCCACAGGGTTTATCTTGGACCAGCTTGACACTAAGGCAGTGTCCAGAGGATGGCTTGTTAAGGTCAGGATTTACTGCTGATTCATACCCTAGCACAGTTTTCTTCTATTTTGCTGCCTGTTGCAATGTTTATATATAAATGTGTACCATTTATTGGGCGATAATTAGATTATGGTGAAAATTATCCATTATATTTAGTCTCAAAATGACAGAAAGATTATAAAGAGATATAGGTGCTTATTAGATTTAAAATGAAATCAGAATTTTTTTAAGTAATATAGAATGACACTTTTTTATCTTTCTGTAGGCAAAACATGGAGTAACAAGAAGATGCTGGTGTGTGCTGTTAGGAAGATATTTCTTATATTACAAAAACAAAGCAGACAAGGTAGTACAAGCATTATTTTACCAATACTTTAAAAATAAGACACATTTATAAATAGATTTTCCTTTGGATTTAAGAAGTTTTTTAACAAGCATTATTTGATGTACACATTTTCCAGACTCCCTCTGGTCAGATCCACTTGCGTGATGCGAGGATTGAGGATGTGGATAGCAGCGAGGATTCTGACGATGAGGCAGACAATGATGTCATCAGTCAGTATACCATCGCTATCTGGCCACCATTCCAAGGACCCACCTACCTCATGCTACCCAGCAAACACGAAAAGGTGAGGATGGTTGAGACCAACAATTCAACACTTATTCAACCATGATGTAAAATTTCCACAAACCAATAATTTTTTTTGTCAAGCCATGAAAACTGAATAATTTGAAAATATTTGTTGTATTACCCAGGATTCCTGGTTATACCACCTGACTGTTGCTGCTGGAGGAGGAACAGGAAATGTTGGTACAGAGTATGAACAACTCATTGCAAAGGTCATGGAGGTCAATGGAGATCCAAGTAAGTCATATAGACAGAGCTTTAATCTCACTTCTCAATTGTCTATAAATGCTAGAAGCTGTTAAATTTTACATGCAAATGATTTTTGAGACAAATTTCTTGTAACTTTTTGTTCTCTTTTATTTAGACTCTTTATACTGGAAACATCCCATGATGCTTCACACCAAAGAACCACTCACAAAACCTTTAACAACACTTCCCTCCGAAGATCTGCAGGAGAGAGCTCTGGATCTGTCAAGGGTGAGTACAACTCAGGAAAGATGGCACTCTTGAAAATCAATAATTAAGGTCTTCCATTTCCAACGGAAGACCTTATTGTTTTCGTTCGGTTTCTTTTTCCCTATTATTATTATTTTTTTTCTTACCGATTTTTGTGCACGCGAGTTCTCAGAAACGGCTAGGTCGATTTTTATGAAACTTTCAGATCTGATAGACATTTATCTGAACCTTATTGGAAATTTTTTATATGTACGTCGTCACTTCCGGTTGTGAGATATGGACGATTTACTGATTTTTAGAGGGTCAGCTTGTCCTGGTAACTCCTCCTAAACGACTTAAGATATTGAGTCAAAATTTTCAGTGAGAGTAGAGGAAGGTTTGCTGAGTTGCATATGAGTTGCAAACTTTTCTAGCATAAAAGGCAACGGAGATCTGTGGGGCCCAAAAAATGTCTCAGAAACATCTCACAAAGTTTGACACCTTTTATTTCATATCTTTTTACCTGTTCATAGTTTGTTAAAAGATATTGAAGAAAAGTTGTGCATAATGTAAAGAGCATTTATATTATACCAAGAAAAAGGGGCTGACCCCTCAAATTAGGGTCTCTGAAGGGCAAAATGTCCTTTAGTGATATCTCTTTAATGAACAATATTTTGTTATAAATTACTGAAGCAAAAATGTTTATCTTAACAATTTGCAACAATATATTATAAAATTATGATCATAAGTACAAAATTAGGAGCCATAAGAGGTCAAAATGCTTAATCTTTCCATTCTTTATACCTCCAAAGGGAGAACTATTTTCATAAGGAATATTGAATAAAAGATGTTTAGAATCGTATTCTAAACAATAGACAACCATTCAACTTTCTGCATTTATAGTTTTTTTAATGTTATATAAATGAAAAAAAAATTAATCACATAAAAGAAGTTTTGATATCATAATGTTTTAACAAAAATTTAAGTCAAAATCATATCTCATCTTATCGATAGATCGGACGGAAGACCTACTCGTTGCTCGCAACGAGATCTCATCTAGTTTTTGCATACTTTTTATACCTTTTTTTTTTTTTAAATGACTTTGTGTTGGTTTTGCTTTTTTCCGGTATTAAGATGTTACTTTGTAGTTAAATACTGTAAATCACTTTTTATTTGTGAGAACTTTATTTTCGCGTAATTATGCGAGACAATGCATTCGCAAAAATTAAATTCTCGCGTATTAAAGTATTCCTTACAATTACAAAAATGTATATAGAGGAATTACAACTATTCATGAAAATTATGCTTCGCTTACAAAGAGTCAATGACAATCTCGGGAAAATAAGGTGTCGCGAAAATTAAGTGATCTACAGTATTATAAATAATCATTTATTTGATATGGTTTTCTTTTTCAGGATATAAATGACTTTATCTACACTCCCATTGATTCCACTAAGCTAGAACTCCATGTTGAGTTGGCTCAGGCTATCCTACAGACCTGTCTACAATTCCCTGAGTTACAGAACGAGTTCTACTGTCAAATGATCAAACAGCTGTCAGCTCATCCTGTCACCCACAAAACAGCGGTACAAGTGAGATTTAGTCCAATGAAAAAAAAAATTAAATCGTTTATGATTCATCATTCTAATATTTCTTAGAAGATAGAAAAAAATCACATGTAAAAGCTCATGTATAGAAAATAATATCCTTAAACAAACTTGTGCTTCATATCAAAGAGGTTAACTTGAAGATAAAACTTGCTGTTTTGTAGAACCTGCTGTTGTGTGGTAAACATTCCTGGTATCTGTGCCACACCACCCCCACCTCCCCCACAAACTCCGTATCAGACCTGTGTGAGGGGAAGCTGAACCCCATCACCACTGTGTTCCTCCAGGGCTGGCAGCTGCTGTCCCTCTCCACCTCCCTGTTCCTCCCCAAACAGTCCATCATGTGGCACCTCAAGGTCCACCTACAGAGAGTGGCGGATCCAAGGTAGTGATATCTTACAAGGATAAAGAATGGCTGACTATCAACAGATATAAAATGTCACAAATAATAAATCTTTACCATTAAAAAGTTAGATTTAGTAGGAGAGTTCATAGATGGTGTAAAATCAATTACTTTGAGAATTTAATAAAATGAATTCAATAAAAAGAATTCAAAATGAAGGGGTCAATGAAACATTTAAATTGTATGGAAAACAACTGATTTCATCTTCCTGAACATTTTCCTTTCTTTTACATTGTTAAAATGATTTCAGGCATGACATGGGAAAATATGCCATTTTCTGCCAGAGAGCATTAGAGAGAACCATACTGAAGGGAAACAGAGATGCCAGACCCTCTCGTATGGAGATTATGTCCATCTTGTTACGTCATCCCTACCATCACTCTCAACCAATCAGCATCCCAGTACACCTCATGAACAATACCTATCAAGTAAGAGAAAGATTGATTATACTTTTTTTGTAGGTATTTTTTTTTGTAGGTGATAATCTGTTTTTAGAAAAAAGTCTAATGTAAAATGCTTATGCTCTAAAGAATCATACTTCACAAAGTTGATGGTCAGGGCAAAGCTTCTTGTCAGATTAAGGTCCTTTATATCCCATGATGAAAGTTGTTGGCCATTTGAATGAGATGGTGGTCATATCACTGAAATGCAGAAACATTACACCTACAATATTACTTGTTTAAAAATGAGATAAGATATGAAGATAACAAACTGTATATGAATAGAGTTACTTTAGAGACAATGAAATTTTATCCCCATGAAACACTTTTAAAATGACAATTCCACAAAATTTTATCCCCACAAAAAATTTGTGCTTCTACAGTATTTCTGTCAACCACATTTTAACGGTAACCATTAAAACCTCCATTGAGATTTTGTATTTGTCTTTTTAAAGCAGCTGTAGCTTAATTTTATTACATACTATTTAATGTTTTTGTCTCTTCTCTGTTTCTAGGTGATAAGTTTTGATGGGTCCACCACTGTAGATGAGTTCACACAGAGCATCAATAAAACTATCAACATTCGTGATTACAAATACTCAGGGTTTTATCTCTTCTCCGACCACCCAGGCAACACAGAAGTAGAACAGTGTCTACAGTTACATGTCAAGGTACAGCATAAAAGTGATAAATCTGGTTTAAATTTCGTAGCATAAGTTGTATTTTGTTTGATAGCCACAAAAACAGTAATTTGAAGACTGTACTAGTTGAAATTTTACATTGAAAAATTATAAAAAGCTTAGTCTTTACATTGTATTTGGCAGCATATATCATTTACAGAAAGAAAATAACCTACAGAAGCACTAAATTATTTTTTACAATGACCTCCCAGAAGGGGTAATGTATTTTTGTAAAAACGTGTAGTGAAAACTTTTTTTTTTTTTTTAACAGGTTTGTGATGTGATTTCGAGATGGGAAAAATCTTACCAAGACTTTCACTCAGGGAAATTAGATAGCAACAAAACTATACGCTTCATTTACAAAAATAGGTAAAATTGATAAATAGTGATAAATTTTTAAGCATTAATTGAAAATTTTGAATTTTCATCATGTCATAAAATGATGATTGTGGTGAAAACTTGAATAATGTGCATTAGAACATGATAGAAAATTTGTCTGCAAATCTGTCCAAATTTACAATTCAATACTTTTATCTGTATTATTGATTTCATGAAAGATTGATAAAGTTGTTGATTCCTTCTATATGATATGCTTATTTAAGTGGTACACACCACACTTTTATAGCTAAATTAAGCAGTCGTTACTTTTCAAATTGAGTATGAATTTTTATTTTTGATCATGCGCTTGTACTCAGTTCACTGTTAGAGACATTAACCTTTTGACTTTCTTTGAGTGTTATGACTGCCAAATCTTTTAACACTTTTTATAAGAAAAATACACGAGGAATATAAATATTTTACATTAAAATGAAAGATTTCAGTTGCTAAATAAAGAATTATTTTGTATGCATAGGTTGTACTTCAAAAGTTTGAGTGCATCAGAGACAGAGAAAGAAAAATTACTACTAGCATATCAAACCAATGAGGAAATCATTTATGGACGATTTCCACTGAACAAAGATTTAGCCTTAGAACTTGCATCTCTTCTAGCTCAGGTATGGAAAAATATGTTTTACTTGTATGTTTTTTGTTCATTAATTAAATGAGAAAAAAAAAGAAAATGAATCAAAAGATCTGCAGTGCTTTTCAATTATACGTTTACAAGTACCTGGAATTTTACTTAAAATGTCGTTATCAATGGTGCATTTACTTTCTGTATATCATTGTAATAATTAACATTTTGATTGTGACCTTGTAGGTAGAATTTGGGGACCTTCGAGCCCCAAGTGAATCTAGTCAGACCAGCAGTAGCAGTTCCTCCCCATTCCATAGTAACATCACCAATCAGCTGTCTGCAGTGTTAGACAAGTTCTACCCCCGAAAATACTCCGAGGCCGAGGAAACCGAACAAAGGTCAGAGAGGCTTCTGTTTATAATTATACAGTATACCCTACATATCTTCTTCCTTAATTGCTTCTACATATACATGTACACTTTTCCTGCAAAAAATCCTTATTGTATATGTATATTACCTTAAAATGGTCTTTATTTTTGAAAACACTGAATATCTATCATGACTGAAAAAGAGTATTGATTAAACTGCACTAAAATCAATGAAGAGAAGAATACAATGCAATGAACCTTTTTATCTTTTTAGATTTATGTGATGTCACATCAAAAAAAAATTTTTCATAATGTCTGGTGAATTTGTACCTGATACTTGTAAAAATTTTATTACTTACATGTAAAATTTTTGAGGACATGTGAATTTACTTTGTTCTATTTATAATTCCTTTAAACCATTAAATTGTATAGGGTAAATTGTTAAGAATTTTGCAAGGTATTAAAAAAATCAATTAAGCTGAATAGAACAAAATATGATTAAAAAGATAGAAAAACATAATTGTGTTATGCTAAAATACCAGAAGCTGACCAGACTTGTGATTGTTTATTACAGAGCTGTAGTTATGAAGTTGTTAGAGAGGTGGACTTCCGTGAGAGGTAGAACCATACAGGACTGTGTCAGAGTGTATTTAGCTGTTGTCAGGAAATGGCCATACTGTGGGGCAAAGCTGTACATGGCTAAGGTAACCACTGGACATTTTACAAAATACCTGTTGAAAAATTTTATGGAATTTGCCCACATACTTCACTTTTAAACAAAGTGTTTATTAATTTTCTTTTGTGTCCTTAATTCTTGTTTTCTTAGTTCTCTTATTAAATGACTAAATAATTGCCCATACACCCCACTGTGGATTTGAATTCCCCCAATTATTATCTATATACATTATGTAAATGATAAAACTTGCACAGATGTGTATTATAATATTTGATAACTTGACAGATAAAGGGATCCACAAGTCCAGATGATGTTTGGGTAGCTGTACAGGAGGATGGAATCTCAGTCCTGGAGCACGCCACCATGGTTAGTCAATATTAAGGTTTTAAAATTAAAATTGGTTTTATAGTACTTACCGGTATGTGATATCAGGAAAAATTATCTATTCATATTTACTCATGTGTCTTTTGTAGCAACCACTGAACACATATGACTATCGTTCAGTGATCACATTCGGAGGATGGAAGGAGGATTTTATGTTAGTAGTGAGTCAGCTGTTTGAGTCAGCTCCACACCATTATGAACACAGAACAGAGAAACTTCTCTTTGCCATGCCAAAGTTCAAGGTAAAACCTCTTCTGGCCTTGAAATAATGGTACAAAATTTATTTATGAATAGATTTTCTTTAATGAGTTGTAATCCATCGTCTTTGTATTCACAATCTCCTGTTTTCTTTAATCTTAGATATTGGATTTGACCCTCCTCATTGCAAGTTACATCAATGCTCGTGTTCAAAGGCCATCTCCAGATACAAGTCCAGATGTCTGAGTTTAAAATTCAAGATCTTTAAAAAATATAGAAGGCTATTTTCAGACTTTTTTCTCTTCAATTGAAATTTTTTTGAACAATTTTAGAGTGCAATATTATATGTTCATGTTCAAGTGTTCAGCACAATTAATTGATTTCTCCAATACTCAGGTATATACAACCACTGCAATGTTCAAGTGTTATATTTAATTAATTAAAATGTTTCAAAAAGACAAATATTAACAAAAAATCTATAATAAAAAAAATTTTTATAAAAATATTTTTAGACTAGTGCACTAAAGCTGTCACAGGTATTTAGAAGAAACTTGTTGAGAAAAAAATTATTTTTTAATTTATCATTTTGATTTTTGCAGGATATTTAGACTATTACTGTTATATGTTACTATACAACTAAAAATTAAGAGAAATAGACGATGCATACATCAGTGATGCATATACTGATATACTTTGTATACTTTCTATTCCTAGTGCATTTTTTTAACTTATAATGTACTCAAGCAGTTTTAGATAATGATAAAAGATTTTCTATATACTGTTTGAGATTTGATAACACTTTAGTCAGCATTACACCTTAAGAGATTTCTTGATCTAGTCTGTTTTTATCTCTGTTATTGTTGTGTGTTCCGATCTTGTTACTGTGTTATCAGAACTACTGATCAGGGTCTGATTATAGGGCAACTTGTTCTCTGTTACTGGAATACTCTCTGTTAATAGCTGTATCTTTTTCATTTGTCAGTGGGATGCTGTGTCTGTTCGGCACTGCATCACACAAGGCCACTTGAAAAGAGTATTGATCTGTTATTTTTTCATTGTTACTTAACACAGGTACATATGTACATGATCTAGAAATAATAACAAGACATCCTCAATATGAAGTTTAATATCAAGTTAAAATGTACATGTAGTTCACATTTTCTGCCATGTTGAAGAGAAATTTAACATTTCATTTTGTTCATGATATGTGTCAGTTTTTATTGTCTGTCTCAATGGCTGAAGTATAACACATCCTTATACATGTAATAAGTCCAAAGATTCTATGAAAAGAATTTCCATGATAAAGGAGGTTATAGAATGTTGTGTTCCATGTTTACAAGTACACGTATGTTCATTTAATGAAAGGAAAGCTAAAACTGACCAATTTCAAATTATTGTTGATATTTTAAAAATAAAAATACCATTAAAAAATGCAAAGATTAAAAAATTGTCTTAATTGATTCTGTGTTTACTGTGAAAAACAAATTGTCACATATTACTACAGTAAATTAGTAAAGTTTCCAGAGACTGATATGTTGATCCTTAGAACCACAGGCTAACATATTGTCTTTTGAGAAGGCCAGACATTGAATGCTGTCCTTGTGGTAGGACAATACAGCTAAAGGCTTGAATTTCTTCACACCAAACACTCGTACTTGGTGATCCCAACCGGCAGTGGCTAATATTTTTTGGTCATTACGAATTTTTACGTCGTTAAATCCAGGGTTTTTCACTTCATAACTTGTTCCCTTGTTAATCTGGTTATCAGTAATGTTCCAGGTCGATAACGTCTTACTGGGAGATCCACAGATTCCAAGATTAGCACCAGAGCTGTAGTCAAGACACATCACACATTCCTCAAAGAATTTAGCCTTGTCCAGGATTCCAGAATGTTTGCAATCCCATAAACCAATGGAACCATCTTCATATCCCACAAAAAATTGAGATGTGTCGGAAATTGACTTGATACTCATAGTCATTCCATGTTTACAGCCAGAATCAAGGAAATGTCCAACTTTCTCCCGAGTTTTGATATCGTATAAATCAACTGCTGATGTTTCCTCACTGGGAAGAGCCAGTAAATTGTCCTGTTTCAGCAGTGCACCAGGACAAAACCCCATCACAGATGTCTGAATGTTACCTAGAATTAGATCAATATGAAACATTTGAAATAATAAGGTACTTGGCAAATTTCTTACACAAATAAATTACAAAATATATACAGAATAGATGTATAAGTAGCCAGTATACCGATATATCTTGGTATGTGGAAATTACCTTTTACATGTAGTTTAATGCAAAGTAACAACATAGCTGCGTAAAATGTCTAACACTAACAAAGAAGTTATTAAATAATCATTTAACCTGTAATTGTCCAACTTGCTTCTGCAGCTTTCCATATATTAGCAATGCCATTTCTTCCAAACGTCACCATCTCATCACCACTGATGAACTCAATCCACAGAACGGACTGTCCAGGGTGGGCAGCCAGTGTTTCTAGTGGTCTATGGGTCTTCATGTCCCAGATATGGATAGTTCCTTCCTGAGAACCGGAATAAAGCTTCTGATCTGCCTGGTCAGTAAATTTCAGACAGGTGATGGGACTGCCACTCCCCCTCAAGGTGAAGGCTGGATCTGGGGCACCTGGGGATGAAGTCATTTTGGCTCCTTCTGAAATGTAGTGTAGTATTTATGGTCTTATGGATCACTTGTTGATAAAAAAATTCTTGTAATATTCAGTGTTTTTATAATTATGAGTGAATGTATGAGCCAATAAGCCCAATTATAAATTGAAAGCCCATAGTGAAAGTTCTTGACTTGTATAAAACTCGGACTTCATTAGATGCCAATGAAACAATTAGTTAAAAAAAAATCCTGGTAATTTGTCTACATCTGTACATTCACTTCCATTAAAGTAGTCTCAAACCAGACATTATCAATTGGACATGAATAGTATTGTATATTAATCAAGACTGTGACCAAAAAATAGACTGCATTTCAAATAACCAACCTATTATACAGGTATTTTCAAATCTTCAGTTTGTCTAGAAATTTATACTTGAACAGATCTTAACAAAAATGGTCTTGGAAAATAAACCCGAATTGTAAACCAGAAATAGTGAAATCAAATATACATAAACTTTAAAAGACAGCTCTTTTTAAAAATAAAATTCCTTATTAGTATCTGTCAATGAAAATGCCAAATTTAGTAATTTAGCTGAATTCATCATTGATTGCCAAATTTGGGAATCTTATGGGGTCAAATTAATAACGGCAAATAGTCATTATTCTTGGATTAATTTTCTCCCCTCCGTTTACTATAAGCAGTCATCTTTTAATAATTTTCAATATTGAATGTCTTCACCAGTCCAATGCGTAATACGTGGCAAAATCAGTACTTTTGTTGTCTGATATAAAAACAGGACACCACATTTCTTTCAAAACTTCATTCAACACAGTTACACTTGTATTACAAAAAATCATCATACATGTATTTATCTTTTAAAGTATTTTATCGTAGCATATAATCAGAATGGTCCAGAATCACTTAGATTTTAACAGAACACTGAAGGGGTCCATGATTGCTTAAACTTTCACAGAAACAATCCCATAACACCTTGGTGAGGTCACAGGGTCAAAGAGCTGTAGCAGTTTGGCATCTTTAACAGACTCCTGTAATGAAAATTATGTATATTTATAAGTAACTCAAGAAAAGAAATTGGAGTTTTTTTGGCGTTTTTTTTTTAATCTACAATGAAATCTTTATGAATGCATTGAACATAAACCAGTGTGATGCAAGAACTGAAGCTGCGTAAAGGGAGATAAATCTGTTTCTGCATCCAAACAAAATGATAATATACCTGCTCGAGAAGAAAACAAAGCCTGTCCAACAGAATGACAGCTTCAATGCAGGGAGCCAGGGCAGTCTTCAACTGAAAGAATGCAGCAAACTTCTTCTTCTGGTCTTTGTACTTTTCACAATAGGAATCGATAAGCTCCTCAGTGATCTATCAATATAAATTTGTTTATAGTTTTTACCCATCTGATTACATGTGTGAAAGAACACTTTTCTATTTACATGCCATTCAGAACAAATTTTGTCAGCTCTTTTCTACAGCTTCATCACTTTTTACCATAACTTTCAAGTAAACTAGGCATAAAATTTTATTTACGATAAAGGTGAAAGTTATATCTTTGGGTCATGGCCCGATAATTGTCAAATGTCAGGGTAAAACAGTTGTTGGTATTTACCATCTTGGTCATAATGTTTCAGCAACACAACTTATTTAAGCTAAAAACTTACTCCTCCTGTAGGAACTCCTAGCTTGACAAATGCCTTTGTAACGTATTCATACATCCCCTTGCATTTCTGGTCTAACTTTCTCAGCCCTTTCCAATCACTTCTCACATATCCCAGCTGATCCCGAAGTATAACTTGCAGCAACATTCTGGGAAACTGTTTAGCAAGCACCTACGCAAACAAAACATAAGAAGACAATTTAATATATAAAATACACAATGTAATGGAGTTCCCAAGACTGGGTTATGAGAGATATACCTCCTCGTCCTGGGCGCGTCTGTTGACGGACTGAGAGGCCAGATTTCTGGCTTGTCTCCCGATACCAACTTTGTTTCTCTTTAAAAAGTCACTAAGAGGAAAGCCTGGAGCCTCAATCATGTCTTCTACAAAATGATGTTAGAAACATAGGTTATATTTCTTTTACAATAATTATATACCAATAGATAAAAATAAAATCAAAACATCATCTTTTCACTAGTCATGGCTATATGATTGAATCTTTATCAAACTGACACATATAAAATGCACTTTTTCCTGAATGCACTTATATTAATGTTAAGCTAGATGTACCTTTCTCTTTAAATGGACTGGCAACAAATTCCTCACTCATGAGGTGATAACAACAAGCTACATTACACAGGACTTTGGCATCTTCTGACTCAACAAACAGTCTTAACATATTGGAACCCAGACCACCACAAGTATGGAGCCCTGTCAGCAGAACACAGTTTTTCCTGTCCCATTCCTGATCACTTCTATCACAGCAGACTGATTTGCCCTGTTCAGTTGAAGAAATTTCACAGAAATCTGTGGATGATGCTCCCTTGCCTTTTGTGTGTGCTGAATTCTGTGCCAAAGCTTTGTTTACTATGTCACTAAGGTTGGAGTCTGTGTGTATATACATGGTAACAGGAAAGTGGTTGGCTTTTAGTGTTGAAGATTTTGTGTTGACTTTTTTATGAGAAAAATTACTACTATTAGAATTATGCTCACATTCTATATTAGTTTTGACTTCTGTTTGAGATTTGCTTAGATGTTCTTTCCCCTCTCCTCCTTTACAGTTGTTTTTGATGGTCGCACTATTTTGAATTTTCTCTGCCAGGTCTGAGGAATCACAAGTTACTGGTAAACTATCTTTGAAATCTCCACTTATTTTACCATCACCAATTTCCCCAGAATCATCAAATAAACCGGAGAAGTCTGTAAGGAGTTCATCAGATATCCCACAATGCAAATCATCAGATTTTTTGAAGTCCTTTTGTTGCTGCATGTCTTTTTCTAGATTTAACTTCTTCATAAGTTTTTTCTTCTTTTTACCTATCTTTCCTGGCTCAACTTTATCAGCTCGTAAAACTTCATTTCGAGTTATTCCCTCCCACTGCCGGGATAGTATGTCTGCCCTCTTTGTGGCCCCTTTTGTGTTGATGTTTTGGGCATCTACACCAATCACACACAGTTTATGCTGGAATGCCAGGTGTGTACTGAGGTATCCTTTACCACTCCCTAGATCTACTACCTAAAAATACACAAAAAACATAAGTTACCCTTTCATTTATTTTTCAAAATTTTCAGTTTGATTTCTCCTTTGATTTATGTTAAATTTAAATTTCACATAAATTCATTTTTTTTTTACAATAAGATGATTTGTTCTAGTTAGGTGCATCATTATTCAAGTTGTTGATACTGGCAATACCATATTTATAAACTAACAATTTCAAAATAATGAAATATATCCTGCAGGTTTACTTACCACACTAGTGTCATATTTCTTAGTCAGCTTAAAACACAGTTCTCCCATTACCTCTACTTCATGAGTCTTTTTCTGATTCATAAATGTGGAAATAAACACAGAGTTTTCATTTGCAGCATTTACATCTTCAAAAAGATTTTCAATCTGTGAAAGAATGCCCAAGTTTTGAAGACTGTTCCTTTGTGCATCATATAAAAATGAATACAAGTTTCCATGAACCCAGTGAGGGGGCAATTTCTGCATCTCAGGTGAATAAATTTCACTAATTTCACTTTCTGTCTTTGTTGTATCCAGATATTCACATTTGAATTTCCAAGAACTTGGATCAGATCCATCTTCTCTACAAGTCTCCTGTTGGCTTAATTTCTTGTTATCAATTGTATGACTCAAGACTGATACAAGTTCACTAGTACTGAGGGTTTCAAGTTCTTTTCTGATGGACTCACACAAAAATGTGTGCCAATGATTGTTAAGAATAAAGTCATTAGAATGACAGTTTACAAGGGGGAGGTAATTCGATAGAAAATCCAAAACATTGATCAATTTTAGTTGAACTAATTGTAGTCTATTTGATTTATCATCCATTTTTTGCTATATAGTTGCTGGAATTGTATTACAATCTCCCAAAATTTGTGTACAGTGAATGTTGGTCTAGAACCTGGGAAATTAAAATATTGTGAATTGCAGCAAATTTATCAAAATAAGAATGCTATTCTAAAATTTTGGTGGCATCTCTATATAAGTGAAAAATTCTCAAAGAGACATTAAACAAATACATTCAAACAGCATCTGAACCCTATAAATGAGTTCATTGTTATCTGAACCCCATAAATGACTTAATTAATGAGATCATTGTTTATATCTGAACCCCATAAATGAGATCATTCATTGTTTCAAAAGATTGGAGGAGAGACTTTACAACAATTCTCTCTTAGACTTTATGAAGCAAAATCAACTGAAATAGGCGTATATACTCTGATAATTTATATGTTTTTGTCCTAACTACTCAAATTACCAGCTGTACACTGGGAATCCAACTTCAGTCCAAATCAACATTAATTCTCCTACAATCTCCGAGTACTCGTGTGTGTATCTCAGCTTTGAAATATCGTGCTTCATCCCGGTCGTGCAGAATCATAGAGGCATAAATATATGAGCAGTAATTTAAAATAATTTCATCGATTTTGGTCTGAAAGTGAAATAAAGTATTACATTTGTTTTTTCACATGTCTGCATTCAAGATTTATGGCATCCCGATCCCGATGACTATTTTGTCTAGAATAGCTGCAGAACGTTGGTTTTATATACAGACCCCGTTATGCAAACAAAAAAAATGTTCAGCGCAAGATTTTTTGCACAATTTGGGGGAGGGGGGTCTCTCCACTTTCCAGCATTGGTAAACCCACTATCTTTCACACCCTAACAAAATTCTAAACACATTCTTTTACCAATCCTATTTTTTATCCACCTCCTAACCCTTTACTATAACTATAAGGCCTATCTGAACCATGGATGAATGACCAGGATGATGCATCATGGAATGAACACTCTTACACTTGCTTCTGATGCTGGATTTGAATTGCATTTTCTGGATGGGTGACTAGTTTGAATTTTCTTTCTTTTCTTTTCTTTTTTTTTTTTTTTTTTTTTTGATAAGTCTATTACTAAGTATAACTGAAAGCACTATGATCAGATCGATCAAAATTGCATTAATGTTGCATCTTAGGATGTGCACTTCTAGTTTAATGTGGAACTTTGCCTCATTCGTTGAGATGAGCTCTGTAATCTCTGATTATCTATCTTTAACGTTTAAAAAAGTATATACAAAATAATGCTGAGTAATTCCAGCATTACTATGAATTTTATAAAGCAATGCATTACATTGCCATTAAATGTAATGCTTTTTTTTAACATCACATATAACTAAATTAATTATACATCAAGTTCATTACCATTACATTTAGCATTATCCCAAACCTGACTCGATCTTTATATATAATGTAAAGATTTATAAAATCGGTGAAACATATTTTTTCTGGGGGCACGCTCGACCTTTAGAAGCAAAAAAGTAACACTGATAATTGAACGAATTTTGTCCACTTTCTTGAAAATAACGGAAAATCCAAATCGTTTTTTTTTTATCGAAGTCATAAAAGCAAGAATAACCGATAATCTGCTTTCAAACTTTCAAATTGTTAATTCACTTTTTTCAAATACAATTCTTCCAATTGTGTATTTATCTAGATAGTTTTAAAATCTGACTTTTATGCTGGCAAAAAAATATGCTTTTATCTTGTAAAGGCACCGTATAGTGAAGCAAGTCAATCAGACCATCCCCCGAAACTTTAAATGGTCATGTTATGTCTTTCTCGTTCTAGTGGACTCAACTTAATCAGTTAAATCCCTGTTCCTCGTTTGATCACAACAAAGACGTTTTCAAATCAAAAATACTTGTATTTTGAAGTGTATCCAGCGACGTAGCATCATTTTTAAAGAGAGGGGGTAGCCAGAGAAATGTTTTACTTTTTTCAGTTCCAAACTTTATTACTACAACACTACATTACCCTTTTTTAACTTTACTGTAAAAAAAAAAAAAGGGGGGCGTCCTTTCAATAGTAAAAATGGGGGGGGGGGGCTGTTGCTACGTGCAATGTATCCGAAGCTAGGCTATTGCTACAATGAGCTTGCCTATCATTATACTGTATTTATATACATATGTGCATGCATATATGAGTTGTTTAAAATTCTGAATTTTTTTTATAGAATTAAGTCAATTTATTGCAAATTTTGTTGTATTATTTACAAGATAATTCAATTTACGTTCAGCTTATTAAAGGTTCGGTTAATGACCATTGGTGAATTTTAAAATGGTTAATCCCTGCTTAATTGAACACAACGTAATTACAAAAGAAAGTCCCACATATCAGATAATTAACATATCGATAAATCTGGCACAACCAGGTAAAGCACTCAGTGCTGTTCAGAAAATCATCTACATCTATATAGTCGGCATTGTTTTGATAAAAGCGCGAATATTTTAAGAATATACACAGTATATAGAACATGAGCCAGAAACAGGCGCGTGCTGTTGTCAGATTTGGAATTCACCTCAGCATTTTGTTGATGGTTCGGCTGGGAGAAAGTGTGTGTTCATAATGGTGGCAAAAAGGAAGTATACGGCAAACAGATGAAGGATGGATCCACCTAAGATTGTTATCACAAAGGAAAAACTCCAGGGAGGTTCGCTTATTCGTAAAACTTCCATTCGTGTGAGTATTTAACAGATAATATACGTAGTTCCAAAGCATTCCAAATATTGCTGATGTTTGTTTATTTGATGTTTATCTTCTTTTCGTTTATGCATATCCGCTGTATTGATAAACACACTGTACGTGTTAATTAATTAAACGTGGCATATACACTTACAGTATACCTAGAGTTCTAGATCTGTATTGTGTAGGGACAGAGGAGGGGCAAATAAGTTGTTTAAGGAATCACTGTCTAGTTAGTATAGTATGCCAGGGCATCAACAATAGTGGGAAACATGGTATAATTTGCATAATGGGTGAAGCCCGTTATGCATAAATTATCCCATGTCTCTTGCATACTATACTATAACTAGACAGTGATTCCTTATATTTCCATTTCATTGTGAAATAAAATTGTAGATTTAGACTTTAAAAATGCAGACATAGATTTAAATTACACGAGGATTCCCATCCTAATTTCAATAGTCTTCGCCCACTGACGTCAGACACAACGGCAGTCGCACGAGATTTTCATGCATATTTAGCCTCCTTAGTGTCAGACTCAGAGACAGATGAGCACGAGATTTGCATGCATATTAGGCCTCCTCAGCTCCTGACCTATTGATCTGCCTAATTTTCATTCCGGTAGAATAATCAAGAAATTAACTCCGCTAACTTTCAAAGAGTTATCACAGAGAGAAAAATTAGAAATGGAAGTATTACGTGATATATGTTACACCCATATAAAAAGTAATCCACTTAAGTATTTTTTTTTTTGACGAACTCAAAATGATAAAAAATATTGAGTCGATTAATTTACAATATTAAAACGAAATTCCCTTTTTATTAATATGCTTTTGGGGAAATGCTGGTCTTAATAAATAGAATTTTGTCTGAATTTTAGGCATTACCCTTACAGAGAATTTCCATGATTTCGATTAATCCATGACAGATCAAATAAATTGTCCTTTCATAGAACCACCATGAATCCATGTTTTTTTCTTATTGCAGAGAATTCCAACGAGTCAAACGATATTGTTTTTAAAGAGAATTCCAATTGACCATGTAATTGAAAGAATAAGGTGTTGTTCTTTCAGAGAATTTCTATGAATCCTTAAATTGATATTGTTATTTCAGAGGAGGGTATCGCTGAAGGAAGACAGACGTCAAGAAAAATACGGGACCTTAACAGGAGAGTATGCTCGGATTAAAAACACCATGCTTCTGGATCGTGGGGTCCAAAACACACTGGAGTCATTGCAGGAGCGGTGGAGAATGATCATGTTCATGTACGATGACTGCGTGGAGATGATCCAAAGCAGACGACAGAAGCCACTCTGCAGACGACAACTGATACAACGACGAGAACTGATAGCATGTGTCATCATATATTCTGCTCTCTTTTTACCTGTATTAATTGCAATATTTCTAACGTATATCATAGTGTTATAATTTAGTTTATAAGTAATATGTTGAAAGTTATTAAAAATTAAAAAAGGAAATATAACCAATTACAAAGTATTCACCTTTAACATGAATAAAATGCATTTAAAAAAAGATGTATTTTAAAAAAAAAAAACGTTTACCCCCGTAGCTTTTGGCGAAGATTGAAGTTTCTCAAATGCAAGTCAAACTTCCAGGTCGTCAGAGAAGAAAATGTTCTTACCCAAAGAAAGAACTTGTCTTGGTGAATAAACCAAGAACTATAAAAGCTTAAGCACCATCCATTCAAAAATGGTCGAAAAAGCTTTTTTTGAAATTTGGGTCACAACTCCAAGGTTAAAGGGTCTAAATACAGATATACCCAGAGGAAGGCCCTGTCATAAGAAATACTAATGTGAAATATTGATGCATGAGCACCAAATGTTCAAAAATTATAATCAACATTAAAGTTTTTCAAAAGTAGGCCAAACTCCAAGATCAAAATAGGTCAATTTGTTAGTATCCAAAGAAGGATGTTGTCACAAGAAGTATACCAGTAAAATATGAAAACCCTAGCATTAACAATTCAAAAGTTATATCACAACTTAAAAATTTTTCAATTGCGATTCAAACTTTACGGTCAAATTCAAAACACTTAAGATATTAATATCCTTGGTAAAGATCTTGTCGCAATCATACACAGGTGAAGTACATGTATGAATTAAGTCTTAGCACCAACTTTTCAAAAGTTTGACTTAAAAAAAATTGCAAAAATGTGTCATACTCAAAGGTCAAGAAATGAAATTTTGGAACCAAAAAAAAACATTTAAAAAAGTCTAGTCCGGTTTCTTACTGACTCAAATCTTCATTTCACTTAAAAGCTTAAGTACCTCGTGATTTTCATCAATTATATAAAAAACAAAGTGGAAAAGTTTTGTGGAACAAATCTTATAGAAAACCACCTTTATTTTATTGCTGACTCTTCAATCAATTAATACATATTTATCATCAACACGAAGGGACTCTTCACATTATTTTCCACAACATTACACACGAACAATTAAGTTCTTATGGACGGGAAGTATGAGAAACTTCAATTCTATTTTGCTGACTTGGAGGACTTCCTTGTGAATGATTTCATGAAACTTCCGCAGATGGTCGATATTCATCACATACTTGCACATTTTGAGATAACAGAACTAATGGTGTACTAACTTTGTTCATTAGACATATCACAGTAGATGTAAATTTCTCCACATTTTAACCAAGATGGAGATGCATCAGCTGCGAAGAAACCGTTATGGAGAACTATTTGACGGAGATGTAGGATCCGTGCTCATGTTCTCTGCAATTCTTGGGATTCTTTCGGTGGCCATTTTTACCTACGAGGAGAGAGGCATGGGTGATGTCACCGCAAATCTTGTGTTGGACATCATCTCCATATTGACTTGCTTCTTGGGTCTGCTCGTCACCGTATATCTCATTGTGTCGGTGTTCTGCCAACAAGAAGAATGGATAGGGTGCAAGGATTCGCGTATCCCGACAGTGACAAAAGTAAACATGGGCTTTCTGTGGTTCTTTGGTATTGTAAAGTGTACCTTCTCGTTCATTTACATTATATTTTACTTACACTGTAAATATGCAGTACAAGATGAGCTGTTATACTCCCTTTTGGTTCATGGCTCCGTGAACATTGTATTTGTTCTTGTGCAAGTCATTTTTATGACATGTACAAGTCGGTATACATTCATATGTTCCGCCAAAATGAAATATCTCATGTCACTCATTGCGATAGGAAACCTAGTGGACTGGATAAGGTCTATTTTGTTCAGAATTTCAGAAAACAGAGATTTGTTGTTAAACCCTGATGAGAATGGGACTTACCAGGTAAACTGTTCATATGTGCAGAGCGACTCAATTAAAAAATTCGCCAAAATCACCATGCCTTTCAGGCTGCCCGTGACCCTAGAGTTTGCAGTTCTGGCAACATCCTTCGTTTTTGGACTGACCGAAAGAAAAACTATTCCAGGTTTAATTAAAAATCCTCGTGATTCTCATCTGTCTGGTAACTGTAGCCATTCGACGAGCATTTTACAAAAATCGCTGCCAGTCTTTTCCTTCCCGAAAATCAAGATCTGTCTATTTCTGGTCACTGCAGCTGTCTGGAATATCTCAACACTAGTTATTCTGCCATGGACTACAATTGCACCTAGTTCTAATTTGCAAAATATAACCATAGGTTTCGTATGTTCTATAAAATTGTTTGTTCTAATGTTAATTTTAGCGATAAATCACAACTTTTTCCGTAAGCTGAACTTTGTCCTACACACCAAAGATGTCAACTTCAACGAGGTGGCGTTAACAGTGAGTTCTATGGCAGTCATTGCTTTCAGTGTATCTGCCATTGCTGTAGAGGAGCGCGGACCATATTTCATCGTCTATAGAGTCTCCAATAGTGTAGGAGTCCTCTATCAAACGATTTTCATCATCGTGGGTCACAGATTTGAGGACCTAGGAAACGACCTTGACATTTCACAGAACACCAAGCTTCTGATACTGCTTCTATCCAGCATCAACATGTCCAACTGGATGGTGAACTCATTGGTGGGTCTGCAGGATATCGGCATGGCAAAGGACCGCTTCTACCGAGTCATTCAGCTAATTTTGTACCCATTTTTAACTTACTACAGATTTCAGTCTTTCACAGAACTTTTGTCACTTTACGAGCAAATAAAATATTAAAAATTTATTAATCTAATTATCGTGATGTAAGTTAATAATGGGCTTCAAGGGCCCATTCTGTTTGAGTGTAACACTAGTTTCTGGGTGATATCTTGAAAAAGATTTTTTTTTATTATTAAATTCAGTTTTCCAACGAGATTAGTATTTAAGACTGAAAACTATTCACACCACTTAATGCCCATATTACGGAAGTCATTTACGATCGAAGTCCTGTGTTGTTGGTGCTAGCAAGTTAAAAAAACTATTGTAAGCACAAAACATACCTCTTAAAGCTGAGGACTTCCCGATACGAGATTTTTTTTCCGCTATATAAGGATCGTCTTTAAACTGATCTTACAGATAAAAAAAGATGAAGTGAAGCATTTCGTTTATTAGGCTCCGTTTATTATTACTCAATTTGAAATCGATTCAAGCTTTCTTAAATATTTGAACACACTTTTTGCATGTACTATAGTATTTTTCACACTAGTTAAATGACGGTGATATCTTAGTTCATCAATACTTAGTTCTCGATCTTTGAACATACGGGTGCAAATCGCTGATTTACTCTATAATAAATGAAATACATGTAGATATAATAAACTCAATACTAGCTGCAAAAATGTAGCCCTCTTCTTTTTTTATGGGAGTAAACATCAGATTAAAAAAAATTGGAGAGGGCTACATTATTGCAGCTAACTCGGCACATGTACTACTTTTTACACCTTTATAAAATAACATTTTTAATTTAAAAAAAATTAATGAGCATGAACTTTTTCTTGATGTACAGAGGGGTCATATACACATGTAATTAAAAATAATACCAGTACACTTCGAAGGAAGATTAGGTACAAACTACAAATCTTCCAGGGTTAATAATACGGGAAGGTATATATACATGTACAGTAGTGTATTACACTGGCCCTCTCACTTTTTTCCCCAACATTACTTTTACTATTAAAAATGTTCACTGAAAGGCTCAATGACATTCCCCTTCCCTAGTTTGTACTAGGGTAAAGTGATACAAGGGAAATGTAGTATTGTATGCCAAAAAATGGTACTGAAAGAAATCGGCAACTGAAAAAAAGTAAGCCTCTTCATTTTATAATAAAATGTTGTAGAAGTCAAGCAAACCAAAATATATAAAACTATTTTTCAATATTGTTTCACTGAGGTGTTATGTGCGAATTTAAAAATAAATTCTATAATTGATAAATATTTTATAGGCGATTAAAAATTTGAATAATTATAAGTTTAAGTTTGATTCGTGATCCTGATGCCTGTACTTATGATAAAACACAATATATTTTTGGTTCACATTCTACTGTTTTGTGATCTATATATATGTGTCTCAGGCTGATACAGGATATGATTATTATAGAAAATTTTAATCTCAATTATATACAGTATATTACTTGATATACAATATTCAAGTAAATGTTAAAATATATCATATAAAATGTACAATAAATTATATCAGCATAAATTCTGTTACCAATAATCCCTATGTGCTGACATTTCAATAAATATACAGGCCTATCTATATGACCTAAAAAATATCAAAGAGATTGCAGACAACCTAAACCGAGTATTTGTCAAATATTGTTCATTGTATACTGAATGTCCTCTGTTGCTTTGTTCAGTTTATTCATCAGACGATCTCTTTTATTATGGAGATATCGAAGGCGATAAGCTTTTGCCTTGTAACCCAGGTAGAACCCCAAGGCAAACGTCAGACCCGCCAAAACCAGGGCCGTGGTGCCAGATACTTCGCGGAGTCTGGCCATACTTTAGGAAAAGTCAGGTCCTTTGATCTACAATATAAAACATGAGACTAAGACTAGTGTATGTTGATATATTATGTTTTAACATGCCTAAGTGAAACACAAACGAAAATGAAAGTAGACGTAAAAGCCTACCATGTATCTACAAAATTTGCGGAATTTGGCACAATTTTATAAGACATTTTAGATCATCGAGTCATACCCTGTCGGAGAATGGGATGAAATTTTAGTCAAATGGATTAATACAAGTGGATTTTACCAAAACTTGTTCACAACAGCTTACTTTCACTTTGTACTCATGACCTGCTACACTGTACTTGGTGGCTCATAATATTTTTTAAAGTCAATGTAAACACAAAACATTGTTTGACTATTTCACTTTATATCCGTTGAATCAATTAAATGAGTCCATACTTACCACTTCTTCGCCAGAAACACTATATCCTTTTCAAACAGATCTACATAAGTCTTCCAATACTGTCCGTGTCTTCTCTCTCTCCGGAAATGCTTCCACTGAATAATAAAACAAAAAAACGTCATCAGATTTACTGCAAATAAATACTATGAAACGGTTGATTGAAAATGCAAAAAAATGTAAAAGATATATATCCTATAAAAAAAAAAAATGCTACCTCCCCGGCGGGGAATCGAACCCCGGTCTCCCGCGTGACAGGCGGGGATACTTACCACTATACTACCGAGGATTGCATACTTACGGTGAAATTAATATTGTTTTGATGAATCAAAAGTTGACTATTACCAAGCCTACTGAAAATTTATTGTTAGGCCTAACTTACGCCATTCTACATTGATTTTGTTGTAAAAAAAAAAAAATAATAATAAACCTGCTCGCCTTATTACCAAGAGTTACTTGGTTTAACTCTTGTGATTTTTTCGCTTAGTTACCGTATATACAGTAGTGATACTGTTTTAGCTCACCTGAGCCAACAAACGTGTGTCGCGCAGCCACTCAGGGTCAAGCTCACCACAATCATAGGTGCTTTGTTTCAGAATGGTGTTTTTCTAGGTTGTCTCTTGTCTAAATAGATTACATGTAATTTATCTATTTTACTTGACAAAAATGCTTGAACACATATGTTATAGTAAACCGGGCCGATATCACATTTCCCTTTCATAGTCCTTATAAATGGTACAAAAAAGTATTTTTGCGTCAGTCAATTTTATTTATGTCTCTTATTGACATGTATATCCGACCGTTCAGTATAGATAATATGACCTTTTATTATACTTTCATGTTAAATACTAAAATCTGATTGGTTTAGACGCAGTTAACAATCCGTTCTATTACCCTCAGCCTTAACAACGCATGTGACAACGGGTAACACAACGGTAATGCCACATGCGTGGATATTATGCGCGTACGGTTCACCGTAGAATTCTCAAAACGTCAGTTGCGCGTTTGAAAGAACTGGAATAAACTTGACGTCACTAAAAGCTTGCGTCCGATGTACTTGAAAACAACAAATGACAGACGAATCATGCGCTTGCGAGTGCAAAAATAATGAAACTTTATATGATAAAAGACTCTTAGAGTATCAAACAAACAATAAAAAGGTCAGTAAATCTTTTTAGAAGTAGCGAGGAGTTTGAAAGCTTTCTAAACGTGAACGTAAAGATGATCGACGATTTTTTTCTTTTTTAATTTTTGTATAATAAACACATATTTTTGCCACCCCTCGGAAAACCATTGTCAACCTCTGCTGACGCGTCGGTTGACAATGGTTTTCCGAGGGGTGGCAGTTTCAACTGTTACCCTCCAAAACAGGCACCATTTATATAATATTGAGGGGTACCCATGCTAGCGTCTCTTATCCGCAACTCCTCCTATACCACTGAATAAAATTGAATGATATACATACATGTACTTTAACAGATTCTTTATTACATAATGCTACTGTACACCTCCTATTTTACTTTTTGAACTAACACTTGTTTTGGATCTCCCAGGGTAAAACAAGGACTTTTTTTATATTAGACATTTAAAATTCAAAAGAAGCGTAAAAGGCTTTTTAAAAAATTCTTTTTGATTAGTATATATATCGGGTAAACTCATCAGGGGAGTTCCTATATGTATAGGGGCCTGCTATACGTACCTGCGGACCTTAATATCTCGATCTATAACATTATGTTTACCTAAGTCCTATAGTAATTATATACTTCTTAGCTCTACATGATAAAATATAGCATTTCTCGATGTTAGCTTTGTAACCCACTGCCTTGTTCCCCTTTACAAACATAAGCAATCACCTTAACCGGTATCACTTATAGTCACGTTTAGTCAAGTGGTTGCATGTTGTTACATTGATCGTCACTCGTGAGACTAGACCCGTGACATAGAAATGTCAGACTTGGACATTGAGATTGGAGAAGATGGTCTGGAGATAGAGGTTAAAGGGAAGGCGTTGTTTTGGATCGTTACGTTCACATTTCTAGCAGGGTTTGCTGTCGGTGTCTATGTAGGATTAAAAGGAGGACATAAAATAGACAAATTGAAGAAACGTTAAATACTTCAATAACAGAGGTCCCATGGATTAATCGAAATGAAGTGATATTTAGGACTGTTTTTATGGAAGCCGAATGATGTGTTGGATATAAAGTGTTAGATGGTATAAACATTGATCTGACATCCTCTGTACAATTTCTGGATTATTTAATCTTCCGGATGTTTAAAAATTGTTTTTAACAATATTTATTAAAGATTTTCAATTTTTAAGATATGATCTGATAAATTTCATAAACTTGATAACAACGCCAATGGCCAAGATAAGTCAAAGGATGAAAAAAAAACCTGCAATAATTGCATGTTCATACTTGAATGTTGTTTTAATAATTATCAACTCGCAGATTCTGATATTTGTATGTATGATAATTGTTTCAGTTTGTTTGTATATCCAGAATACTGCTTTGTCCAACATTGAACAACATTCTTCAGTCATGGTTTTATTTTAATTATATTTCTGTTAATTCGATTTAACAAAAGAAAATGTTTATTCTATACCAGCTGAATGACTTGATTTTTCTACTTCCGTATATACATACAGAAAGGAAACATTTGTGGATTTTATTTAAACCAGGTCCGTAGGACAATATCATTTCAGATAGAACGGTTTGTCTAGGTACTTGATTGATCATGGCTATGAAGTACATAGTTTCCTGCAAGATAAAATGCATGATAAGCAAATTTTAATATTTTAACAATGCAGCAATAAAACAAACACCTTTTTTAAACAAAGAAATAACTAGCGGGGTATTTCAAGTATTTAAATACAAAATTTATACCATTTTAAATATTGTAAAAATCCTCCATCGAGATGATAAAAGAATAATAGAAAGCTTGTACATACCCCAAAATATGGTTTACATTCAACAGTTCTAACAAAGTGCCACTAGGTGTTCGCAGTTCTTGATGTTGTCAGAAAAATCTTATAAAATATTTGATGTGAATATTTATACAATATTTATTTTCGAGTCAAGCAATTTGGTCTCGTCATAATTTTCTGACCTCCACCATCCCTATGACCTTTGGACAAAGGATTCATGTGCTATGGATATCTTTAGAAACAACATTTTACACTCTAGAAATCGAAGTTCCTGGTGTATATAGTTTTGTCCTGTCCGTCGGTATGTCTGTTTATCTATTTGTATGCAAAAACTTAAACATTGCCCGTAAGTTTTAATTGGTTGGAGCTATAGCATATTCCATGTGGGGCTCTCTTTGGGTATCAACATATTTGACCTCTTGACCTTAGATTTTAATTGACCAAATTTTGCAAAAATTTACCCAACATTGACTTTGTCTATAACTTTTGAACAGTTAATTGGTGCTAGCCGCTTTCATACCTCACATGTTATATTGTGATAAGACCTTTTCATAGGTATAAATAATTTTGACCTTGACCTTTGAGTTTGATAATCTTTTTAATAAATTTAATCTTGGACATAATTTTTGAATTTTTATGTATCCCATTGACAAGGCCTTCCTTCCAACAACATTGACGATGGAGTTTGACATACTTTTGAAAAACTTTAACATTGGTCATAACTTTTGAACAGATTCGATATTTTTATGCCCCCCTTCGAAGAAGGGAGGGCATATTGCTTTGCTGCTGTCTGTCGGTCGGTCTGTCGGTCCACTTAGTTTCCGTTCATTTTCTTCGCAACCGCTGCACAAATATATATATATATATACAGATATATCACATGAATATCTAGGTCAAGTTCTGTTTTGGGTACGATCGCACCATTTTTGACAGAGTTATGTCCCTTGGACTCAGAAAAATTCCAATTATTTGCAGTTTCGGTTCATTTTCTTTGCAGAGGTTGCACATACTGACATGAAAATTGGTATACAGATTTTCAGATAAACATCTTTGTCAAATTCAGTTTTGGGTACAATCGCGCCATTTTTGACAGAGTTATGCCCTTTTGGATTTAGAAAAATTCCAATTTGGGGGAGGGGGGCATAAGTGTTTTACAAACATTTCTTGTTAATATAATTTTTTACATGTGTATTTTTTATGACAAGGTCTTTCCCTAAGTACCTTTGATTCGACCCTATGACCTTGGATTTTTACCCACGTTTACAAAATTTTAATCTTGGCAGCAATTTATTAATCAATAGTGCGTGAGCTTTCATATTTTCTTTGGGTAACATCTTTTTTTCATCCCTCGACTTGCATTTATAAATTGAGAAAAATCAACCTTCTCTAAGAGCTGCCACACGGGGACATAAGTGTTTCACAAACACTTCTTGTTTTCTACATATTCCTATGCAGAACTTTGATCCACACTACCAAACCATGATTCGAATATATACTAGTATTACATGTAACGACAATGTCTCAGGACCCCTGACATTGCCAGAATGTACTTCACCTCACAATTTCTGATTTTAGCAAAGTTTGGAAGAATTGAAAACTATATTTGATATTTTGAACAAATTTCATTCAATGAAACAAATTAAGAACTTTTAAACCATGTCATAATTTTTAGGCCTTGATTTTGCATTAATTTTAATATCGAAGTACAGTGTTGCCATGAAGTCTAAAAGTAGAATTTTCTGAGAAATAGATTCCTACATTTTTTTCCCGGAACCCCGGAATTTGCAGAGCAATTATATGTTTATACCAACCCAACTGCAAGTGCCCTTTGACACCCCCCCCCCCCCTTCGAAAGCAAATATTTGTGTTCAGTTGGTATCAAAAGTCAAAGAAATAAACGCCTTACCCCCACCTCTTTTCCCCAAAGAAATAGGTTCACCTCAAAGGTTGTTGTCTTCAAGTAAGGCAAAGTCCCACATTAATCTAATTATCTACAAGTGTACATCCCAAGATGCAACATTTCTGCAGTTTTGATCTGATAGGGTTGGCTATTTCTTGGGAAAAGACTTATCCAAAACTTCAAACTTGTGACTCATCCAGAAAATGTACTCAGTAATTCAAATCCAGCATCTCAGGCAAGTTTTAGAGTGTTCATCTCTTGTTGCATCATCTATAAAAATTTGGATTCAAAAAAACATTAACCTGCACCAAAAACTTGAACCTGCTCCAAAAACATAATCAGGACTTATTATTTTAAAATGGGACCTACACCAAAACATTAACCTGCACCCAAAACTTGAACCTGCTCCAAAAACATAATCAGATCATTCTTTTCCTGATAGTGCAGCAACTGAAAACTTGGCTGGTACAATGAAACACACTAGAAGCATCCTCCTTGCATCTCTGATTCATGTAGGTCCTAGAAGTACTTAAGAGAAAACTGCACCAAACACTTTAACCTACAAAGTGAACACCGACATTGGCACAGAGGGTATCAAACAAGCTCCCCCTAACTTCACCGAGGTGAGCCGAAAAAGAAAGAACTCTTTTTTTCTTCCTTTGAGAGCTAATTCAAAACAAAGTGGTAATGTTTTTACATCAAACTTTTATCATTCATTGATAAAACTTTTCACAGATACTTGATGTTGTTTAACTACTTACACAAAACATTCATCACACACTTATTCATTTCAAGTAACAATATTAAAAGATGACAGATTGTTTATAAATATTCATTGAAACAAAATCATTAAACTGAAAAAATGAGTCGAGAAAACACATCAAAGACTTGCATTCTATATGCCTCTCATAAAGTCAAACATTCTGGATAAACTTTTATTTTAAACATTCAAGTTTTATAAGGGTACATGTATTATGTTTGGGAACTAAAAGGAATGTAAACAATCACTCTAAATAAACCCATAGTACAAAAATAGCTATTTTATAATTCCTTTTTAAAATTTCACTGGCAATTTCTGCTATTTTCAAAGTTCTAGAAAATATTAAGTGCCGAACAATATTGCATAAAATTCTTTTGGAATTTTTTGTCAAAGAAAGTTTTCATTTCTAAAAATGTCATTTTGAAGAGTGAAATTGCAACTTCAACCTGCAGAAATTACCAGTTAAAGTGTTGTATATAAAGAGAAATAAATAATCTAAACCCTGAACAACCAAACAGTAATGATTACACATCAAAAAAAAAAAAATAATAAAGAAGCAGTACATGTAGTTCTTATACATATACATGTATTTACACAGAGATCAGTCCAGGCCTCTTTATTCTACAATATGTTAAACCTGGTAATATTGTTAGATAAAACTTGCATTAATTTTCTATCATTATATCTTCATAACTTATGAAAAGTTTAAGAATATTCAATCCTACTATGCACTTAAACTTTAAAACAAGCAACTTTTATCAGGGTTGATAAATATTGCAATTTTTAAACTGAAAAATTGATCATCCTGGCTAGCAAGTATTTCAGCACATTTCACACAATGAGTGAAAATTACGAGGACTGATTAAAATATGCAAATAACAAAACTTAATCTTCTGTGATTTACATTCAACAAAAGTGATTCTAGTATGTGAAACTTTCATCAAATATTGTTAAAATACATCATATGTACATGTTTTGAATGGGAACACCTTTGGTTCATCATAGAACATACACACTCTCACAAAAGATCACTATGCACATTTTCAAACTTGTGAATAAACTTACACTTCTTTCAACATGTTTATTTACATGTAGTTGCCTCATCATAGATCAAAATGAAACATTTTTAATGTCACATAATTTGACAATTTTAAATCGCAAAAACTTTCTCATAATTTTGGAGTAGGCAAAAATAATTTATTAAAGCTAATTTCGAGGGAGAAAAAAAAAGATTAAAAAAAATCATTTTCAATCAATAATTAAATATTCTTTATTCCAATTACAAAATTTAACATCTAAAATAGATATAAATTACTATATAAACCAATCCCAAAAATAAGAATTTGCTCTTGAATTTTAGTAAAAAATGACCCCAGAAGCAAAATAAATAAAAATGTTCCTAATAGTCCTATATTGTTGTGTGTTCATTCAATGAGTTTCTTGGCCTTGAAAAATCTCCTCAGATAGAGCACCTGCCATGTAGCTAGTCCAAGTAGACAGCACATTGAAAAGATACTGAAGTACATCACACGGGAGTGGGTGGATTCTGAAATCAGATCAAGATTATTTTAAAACAAGGTGTGGCGAAATTGTATCTACATATAGACTTTGGCAGAAAACATTAGTTATAGTCTGGGACAGATGAAAGCTGTCAAGTCTGTAAATTATTATTTAAGTTTATACAGTGTACTTGATTATTTTCTTGGTGAATAATGAGTTTGTCATAAGCCTGAATTCAATATATCTGTGTCCACTATAAAGGCTCAAACATTAAAATACATGTGTTTCCTATGTATTAATATCAATTTTACTATAATTATATCTATACCCTATGTAGACATATGGGTGTTAGATATGTAAAGCATTATCTACTTAATTTGTATTACAGCAAAAAATACTTTTCAAGGCTACAAAATTAGCTCCAGCCCAAATACCAGCTGGAATTGCAGACATTTACCATTAGTGTCTCTCATCATTTTTTCTCTGGCTTTCATGTACTCAAAATCATCTACAATAGACTTTGATAAATCTTCTAATCGTCTCAACTCTACTTCCAATGGTTTCAGCTTTTCTGCTTTAGCTAGCTGCAACATAAATTCATAAGGTAAATGAAGAAAGGCCTATTAGAACATTAGTTCACACATTTTTGTGTAGCCTACAGAGCAGAAGAATTTTTCGTTTGTTTGAAAGTGTAAAATAGTAGTAATTCAAAATTTTTACCAGATTTATTGCATTATGTTTCTCATAATCCTATTGTATTTTTACCGGTAAATGGTAATGTAAATCTTTATCATTTTTATTTGTGATAATACATTTTATCTATCAGTATTTACCTCATCATAGCTCTTAGCTTCTACTCCATGTTTCATGTCCAAGGAAACCTCTCTATCTGGACTCTGGCCACCTTAAACATACAAAGAAAATTTGTAAGAAAGTATACTTACATAAAATGAACAGATCTGGGCTTCTTATGTTCACATATTTACTATAATTATATACCTTAATATTGAAAATTTGAAATTTTTGTATTAACGAATTTGTTAATTTTTTTTTTTTGGATGTTACAAATTATAGATACAGTAAATTTACAGGTCCCTAGGACTTGGATTTAAAGGAGTTTTACTGTAAATTTTATCATGTACATATATTCCATAATTAATCTTGTTCATATAAATAGCTAGCCATAAGTTATATAACAAGTACTTACCACCTGGCATTCTATTGTTAAAGCAGATTTCAAACATGTCATACTCCTCTGTTGTGAAAGCAAACTTTCCTTTCTTTGCATCATCTTTCTGATAAAGAATATGGCCCTTGGAATCTGTCACCTAAAACATACAATTTAATAATGTTAAAGTGGTTATATTGAAGGAATGAAAGTTTGACAACTTCTGTAAATTAGAAAAATGGCGAGTGGAAACTTTGACGATTTACTAGTATCTAACAGTGCCCTTTTACAGGAATGCAAAAGTTAATGAGTGAAAACTTTGATGATAATTAAAAATCCGTCAAATTTGTCAACATTTTCACATCATCCAAGTTTCACAAGGGACAGACAAATAGAATTTTGCAGTACTTGCCCTCGGACAGGTTACCATTGTAAAACTACTTGTCCTACCAAAAAACATGCTTGTCCCCCCTTTTTCTTAAATTATACAGTAATGAAGCATTGATATAAAATTATTTCTTGAGCAGTGTTGAGTGAGACACTTAAACACTACAGTAAGACCATCCTAGATTTAAAATCACGAAATTCTTCCACAGATAAATTTAGAGAGAAATGTTGTATTTTAAGGGGTATTCTTTCTCAAAATTCTGCAATAAGATACACCTTTTTTTAAATTAATGTTGTATTTATTTAATGGAAAAGGTGAAGATATCGGACAGTGATCAATCTCATAAAACCTAAAAACAACACAAATCTGTGAACAGAACACTACTGCATGTAATATCGATTAAGAGATCATGGCAGAGTGCTTGCCAGGGAACAGCAATCAACAACAATTTTAACACCACAAGCATCTGTATTCACAGTAATAATTTAATATTTTGACAATAAATGTCTAAACTCTCATACACCGTTTTTGACGACATCGATAACTTCATGTTTTACGACATCTGCATATTTTAACATGGGTAAATTCTAGAGGATTCCAACCATTCGATGTTTGTATGTACAGCTGATGCAGTGGTTAACAGCAGCGAAAACAGGTGCTTTGCTGTGATTTATACTTTAAAAGCGATAACACAAAAAAATATTTGAGTATCGTACAAGATCTTTTTTTGTTAATTGGAAAATCACTTGTCCGCGGGCTGGCACCTGTTATCAAATACTTGCCCGCCAACAAAAAATTGTTGTCCCGGACGTCGGGCAATGCTATTTGTCTAGCCCTGTTTCAACTTTTACAGTATTACGATATATACCAGATATTAGTGTAACAAATAAAAGAACTGAAGAAAAAAACTATTTCCTTTCTAAAAGCTTGGCAACATATATTTAACAGGAAAAAGTGTCCACCATGAATACTTAGCAAATTGTGTCTCACCGCAAACATTGTTGTTGCAGTAACAAGACATTCCAAGAAAAAGATAAAATCCTCTTGATTTTAATTGATGTATATAACAGATAAATAGTAAATTTAACTTGTTTGATTTAAATTCGCAGTGTTCAGACTTTGATTTGGTAATGCAAAAATACAGAAAACTCCATGTGATGGCAGAGTCTGTACCTAGCAAATGGCACATGTGGTTTGATCAGTACAAATTAGTTTAAAACTGAATAAGTAGCTGTGTTCGCTTTAACAAAGGCAGCATCATTATATTACATTTACAGTTTTATGAACATGAGGCTAGCTACAAATGACCTTATTGTGAAAAATTTTAAAGTAAACAATATTCATTGCACTGTTAAAGTTTAGTGTTTACATTTAAAAACAGTTGAAACTATTACTGTTCCTAAAGGAATTTAACCAATTCTCAAACATTTTACACGTAGATTCACTCTTGAATAGTTAGATATATAATATATCTGTACCAGAAGCTGTGTTTTGTGACCTGGCACATCTGAGAGTTGATATTCGCCGGTTACCAAAACATCTTTATGAATCTCTTCTTTAAGGCATTTCTTTTGATTTGCGCCCAAGTGAAACATGAGCGAATCTACTGAAACAACTGTCAAAACAATCAAAACGGACAATACATGCAATACATCCATCTTGCACAAAAGTCTCGATAAAACTCTGAATATGGTCACTCGTATTAGCACGTTTGCTTGCTAACGTGGCATTCGTGAGTTTTCGTTAAAATCCGGAAAATAACTTCCGGTTTAGTTGCATTCGCTTGAACGCGTTCGTTTGATTTTCGTACAGTTTTTAGTCTAAATAATATTGAATCGATTTCCTTTTCTAAAATTATAATTTGTCAGCTTTGTTTATAAAAAGTCATCTATAGCGGTTGAAAAATAGAACAAATATATAAGTGGGTAATCTTTGTGGGCTATCGAATTTAAAAAGTATAACTTATCTAAAAACAAGATCCCATAGACGCTTCAAGGAAAGAAGGAAATGTATTAAGATTCAAGAAGTAAACTAACATTGAACAGAATGTCATCGAAAGGAAAGTATGTAGTGAAAAATTATTTTCCCTTATAATAGAAACGTGAGGAACGTAATATATTATAATGTTCGAAAATTTGTTTGAATTAAATCGCTATTGTAATTTTAAATTTACCTTAAAATCTAGCAAAAACTGCCAACTTTAGAATTATCTGACTATGGGTAACGGGATGTTTCGCACCTATGCATGGTTCGTGCTACGATGTTTCGCACCGATTCCGTTTCGCGCTAAGATGGTTCGCCCCGCATTGTTGTACAAACTGTTAAACATGTGCTAGCCTACTGAAATTCGTTGAACAAAATTTTAGATTTTAAACATGTTACATGATGTAAATTTTGATATTTTTAGAAACATTTTTTTTCATTCAAGATTATATTTGTTGCAGAGACATAATTATTTATGTCTGCGTTTGAAGTAAACATATAGATATATAATATGTTTTACGGTGTGACCGTTGGGGCGAGCGCAGTTGTACCATCAAAAACACTTGAGATCAGCCATTTCGAACGTCAAGCCGCACGAAGGAAATCTACTAGCTGTGACGTCATACGACGTCACAAAGCTCGTCGGAAAGCTTACGGAGACAGCTATTTTCTGATTTGAAACTATAGAACTAGTGCAATTTTTGTCGAAAAACATTGCAGAGTTATTTCTTGTTTCTTTGAAAGATTTCTACAAACTGAAAGCCTGCATTACGTTATTATTTATTTATTTATTCGGCAATATTCACGCAAAGGACATTGGGTAGTGTAGGAATTCTGGGAATGTTGCACAAAGAAATTTGGCTGACGTATGTAAATTTTGAATCCGAATTTCCTTTGTTCTTACACGTTATATTTGTTGCTCGCTTTATTTATGTCGCTTTGCGAAACATCGATATATATAATTAATATATATATGAATTATTTTAACACCACGCTAATTATAATACCACCATCTAAGTAAGTAATTTGCTGGTTTTGACTAGCAACACGTCATTTAATAAATTCTCACCTTCTGATCTCCAACTAATTACAATAATTGAATTAAATCCTCATGGAATTTGATGAACTCGACCCGTAAACATTGGCAGTGAATATTATTAAGTTTTGCAATGGAACACACAACATCTGTATATGTACCGGGTATATCTTATAATTGATAAATTTTTAAATTTTGTTATAATTGGGTTCACGATCAGCATGCCGCACTTATTTAATGTCCGAAACCAGACTGTCATGTAAAAAATTATTGATTTCCTTGGTAGCTTTATATTGACAAAATAGATAGAATAATCTATCATTAAAATGATAAATGTCCTACGGACCCAGTTAAACAACAGAATGCACTTTGTGTATTGGCCGCAAAGTAGCAAGGAAATAAAAATAACTCAAACTTAATACAACTCAGTGTTTTCCCTTTATTTCAAAGTATTATAATTTGCAGCTAACTGTAAAGTTTCACTTTACGTCACGATCTAGTTGACAGCTGCGCTCAGATAAATTGTACACGCCTCTTAACCGCAAGCTTTACAACTGGAACTTTGTTCTTATCCCTGATTGGTTGCTTGTGCAACAGACTATTTCCATGTCAATGTTGATAATTTGAGTTGACCGATCACGTGAATTGTTTACGCTGGATGCATCTGACGAAAAAGATCGTGATGTAATGTGAAACTTTACAGTTAGCTGCAAACTATAATAAAGGGTTAGAGATCAGTTGTAACAGGCTAGGGGCAGAGGTTTAGGAACAGAATCTCTATAGACCTTACAACAAATTTTTATTTCAAAGCAGCATTTTTGTCAATTGAAGTGGTCAATTTTGCCGGTAGCCGGTTCTTAGGGAAAACACTGACAAATGTCATATTCTATGAAAGAAAGTTCTGTGTAAATATGAAGCAATAAAAACCGTTGAGAAAATAAGTTGAATTTTCGTCTTAATGTTGATAATTTTTTAATAGGTTTAAAGCATACAATTTATTACAAAACTTCAAGAAGGTTTGTTTCAATTAATTTGGTAGTTATTTAACCCAAATCCTTAAAGTTTTATATTTTCAAAATAGTTTTGGAGAGATTTTGCAATTCTTTGCTACATCGAGAGTATATGGGAGGCATTCTAGCTGTGGTGAGGGGTTGTCCCAAGACATGTACTGTGAAATCACCGATTTTCATGGGGGGTTCATTTTCGTTGTTTTCGGGGTCTGACGAGACCCACGAATTCATATCCACCACGAAATGTAAAATGTTACATACATAAGTAATCATAAATTCTTGATCCACGAAATCAAATCCACACAAACTAAGATATTTTCTTCAAACCATGAAAATTTGACCCCACAAAAATATGTGATTTTACAGTATTGCTTATGCAATACTCTCCAAGTGCTTGTTTGTATTGAATTTAACCAGACAAATCTTCACAAATAAGAGAATAATTTATTCAAAGTTGTATATCTGTTGTTAATAAAACAAAATTATTCTACGCAAGAGGTGTTACATGTAAGACAATAATTTTTATATTTCTTCAAATGTATCCAATGGCATATGCATATCATCCTCACACGGAATCAATATTCATGATATATTGTCCCAGCCCAACCTCAAGTTCATGTGCCATATAAATAATAGGTACTATCTGGATTTTTATGCAAACATTGTGTTCAAAACTTAAAGCTTTTGAATTTACATTTCTTATAATTAATTTAAAACTTATTTGAATTTGAAGATCACCAGATTTTACCATAAGACATTAAAATGTATATTTTGTACATATAAACCTAATATGTTATCTTTACAGGACTGTCTTGGTATTATTAGAAAGTTTAGCAGGGACAAAACATAAATATGTACGCTTACGGCCACGTATTGATGGACCAGGAGAGGCTGTACTGTTTGATCCATTAGGTAATATTTACAAATTGTTTCTTTTTAAATGTTATCAAGATTTCAACCAGGTTTTTAACATTCAATACCTTTGTGATGTATCTGACCTCCTCATATGATGTACATATAAATATATACCTGGATTGAAAACATATATTATACTAGTAAAAGATCATCTTTTAAATAATGTTTGCTTGTCCTCTCCAGACTAAAGGTAAAAAAAAGTTTTGTTGGCAGGTAGGTGGGTGAAAAATTTGTTTTTAATCTTAAAATATTTGTCGACAGAATGAAAATAAAATTCAGGAGTAACAAAAGTATTGTGGTCTGGAAGGTTCAAAAACAGTTTTGAGTTGCATCATTCTTATTTCTAGCCATTTGGTAAGGAGAGTACAAACAAACTTTTTTTTTAAACATGAACTAATGATGTTCATATAAAACCATTTTTTTTTTATTTAATTTTTAATCTTTTACAGTGAGAGAAAATGTGTTATATAAGGAAATAAAGAAAATCAAGACACTAAAGGATAAGAAGAGAGAAAAAAGTGGATCTAAAAGATAAAATGTGAAAATGAACATAGAAATTGTGATATATATGAATGTTGTGTTTATAATACATGTATTTGCAAACACATCAACTGATTTGTGAAGTGGACTTAACAAGATGACTGTAAAGAGGAGGACTGATATGCATTGAGCAGAGTATGTCTATTTACACTGCCTAATAAACATTGAATCTACAAAAAAATGTGTAATGGGGTATAATTTGTTTGTATTGTTCATAAAATTCAGTAATTATCCATTACTGTAAAATGTCAATAGTGAGTTAGTTTCATCCTCACACTTCTCTTTAATAAATCCAGTCATAATGTCAATTAGTTTATCCTTACAATGAAAATCTTATGATAAAAAACTGTGTCTTATTACTGTGATTGATCCCCCCCCCCAACAACAAAAATTAAAATGATTGAAATCTTAAAATAAAACAAAGACCCCCAGATATCCAGGGTGTCATATGCCTGTGAGGAGTTAACAGAGAATATCTTTTTTGTGTGTTGTGCATACTACTGTCAGTATTGAGATGAAATAATAAAACCAGAATAAAGCTACAGTTTCTCCTTTATATTGACCCCTTGAATTCTGTCAGTGCAGAGCACTGTAATGCTTCAAAATAATTTTGTAATGGTTCAAAATAAGGAAGTTAAAAATACTTAAGAAATAGCGGTTGAGACTGCTAAATAACGAATACTTCGTTTTTGTAATACATGTATGTTTTTCATGATATTAACAAACTATATTAATAACTTCCTAAAGCAAATCAGTAAATATGTAATAGAAATCTAAGAGTACATGTATTCCGCAAAAGTACCAATACCGAGATGTAATCTCCGATATCTCCCACAGGCACCTGAAGTGACCCCCCTTTTTTTAATGAAAAAAAAATGTAAGAGTGTAAAATATCTCAAAAATATAAAATTTCCCCGTCAAATATTTTTATTATACCGAATAGGGCCATTCTTTAAAATTGAGATAAGTACAATCTGCTTGCATATAACGACATATAGATGTGTTTGACGGGGAAATTTTATATTTTTAGGGGTATTATCCATACTTCAGGTGCCTGTGATATCTCCCACAGAAGTTATTTGTCAGTAGTAAAATCAACGTACGTTTTATTCTTCTTAAAATATATTTTCAGAACTAGGTTATCAAAATAATGTTTGAATAATCAGGCGCCGATCCAGGAATTTTTTCCAGGGGGGTCCACCCCAGTCAAAAAAAATTTCCAACCCAGACATTTCTTGACAACAAATTCCAGGGGTCCGGACCTCCCTCCCCCCCCCCCCCTCCCTCCTGTAGATCCGCGCATGGAATAATGATTTATGATACTAGGCAATAAAATGGTCTGATATGATTGATGTTGACATCTGAGAAAACTTACTGCTAAACTGGAAAATAATTCGGAGGGGGCCCACGCCCCTTTTGCAGCTGTGCAAATTAATATTAAAGAAACACCTCCCCCAAAACTACAATGTGATTCGAACACTTTCCTCTTTATATTTATATAGAATGTCCGTTTTAAGAGCCTCTTGCAAACCACTAGGTCACTCAGTCACACATTCATAGTAACTTAGAAAGCATATACAGTTCTCCACAATTAGCAGGCGTATTTGGACTTGTATTTCATATAACCAGTCCATAAGTAAGTTATTGAGTTAACTTAATTTTTTATGTAGATAGGATCTTCGTACCACATTTTTGCAAGACTCTTAAAGTAAAAAAGAAAAAAAAATTGCCTTTCGTCATTCGTTCTAAAAAAAAAAGTAGGATGACCCACTCTTCTTTTAAAATGTAGATATTGTGAAAATTAATTGAGCCTCCTGCCATTTTGTTGGGTTAATCAAGGCATTAGCAATGTATGCAAATGTTAATAAGAATTACATAAATTCATCAAAAAATGAATTTGTGAAAAACAGATTTGTTAATATTTTATCTTTCATTAACATGTAGGCATAGGGCTCGGCTTATCTCCCAGTTTCCTTATTTCGGAAAAAAATAATAAAAAAAAATTACATGATTTCATGCATTATAATATTGAGAGCTTTACTTTTATACTTAATCACACATTAAATATGATTTATAAAAGATAGGCATCCTGGTTCACCCATCTTCTTTGGAAGTTTATAAGGAAGGGGACTTATAGACCGAAATGCTTACCTGATTAATGTATATCACTAAATTTTCACAAAATCGTGATTTTTGCAAGACATCTGGGGGTGTATGTAAGCAAGACAAGCCGTCTATTTTATATTCAAATCTTTAAAGATGTGAGAATAAAAACTTGGGAGCAATGATTTAAAAAGTATTTTGGAACATAAAGTAAAATACGGTGAAATGTTAAAAACAGTGAATGATGGTATCCGAATTGGCTGTGGACACTGGGGGAAACAATGGGATTCGAATCGGACACTTGCCAAGCGATATTGAGAGGATTCGAATCGGACGTGGATACATGTAAACTTGACATATACGACGATTTTGATATGTCAAAAATAAGATTATGCAAGGTTAAATTGTGTTAGTAGGCAGATCCGATATTTTATTCGCCCTTGTTCTTCGCAAGATCCACCTGTCGATTCAGTGTAGTTTCTAGAGTTATTTCCCGTTGTAAGTGTCAACAACGAAAAAGAACTCGACCAAAAACGGAGCTGAGGTGCGCCGACGCCTGTGACAAATAGGACGTTTCTGTAACCTGACGAGATAATGGAATACACATGAGAGCTTCCAGTTTTTGTCCTGCTTAAGCAAATCAGAGGTTCGTATTGTGTTTCGAGGCTTTACTGTAATAACTTGTGCAGATTAGTCAACAGTTCAACACACTGTTCAACTACAATGGCCTGACTAAGTGACTGTACAATGTACATGTTTAAACTATTGTGACAGTATCTTCTGCAGTTACTTTCTCTCAGATTTGAAATTGATGTAAAACGTAAATACTTTTAAATCCTTTAGCACTAAGCACAACTGTTGTTTTTGCCGATAGTAATGGGTTCAGTTAGTAAATAACAAGATAAGGAAGTCCTCTTTTTACAGTGTGCGATGGGTGACTGTGGATTACTGTGGAGTGTCATGTGGGCCGTGATTCTGATCGTGTTTGGATGGCCGATTGGACTGATCTGTGCGTTATTTTATTGTCTCCTAAGCCCGTGTGCTGCCTGTTGTCAAAGCTGTGCAGAACTGATAAACTTGCTGGACCGTGGTGTGAAATTACCCTTGACGTGCTCTCAAAATATGGTGACTGGAAAATCAATGTGCTAATTTTTTCCTCGTGTTATAGACTGTGACGGTTTTATTTGAAAGGATGCTTACTTTTATTATTATTATTTAAAAAAATATATCTATAGAACTATCTAAACTCAATATGGAATGTATTGCATAATGGTTGCAAACCAGAGACTCATACGAGATGCATGTACTGGATGAAATCATTTGTAATTTAAAAGGATTCTAGAATGTGTATTAATTGACAAGCAGATGACACCTGCCATATAAAAATTTACACACTCAACTTGTTTTCATGCTATAGGCCAAAAGGTACATCAAATAACTCATCCAAGGCCAGGCTAGGTGTATGCATCAGTCCTAGGATTATCTGACAGGCCATTTGTCTACAATATTTTTATAAGTTATCTTGTACTAATAAAGTAACAGTCTTATGCTACCCCTGATTACAGGCACCTGCAACTTTTTTAAAAGTTTAAAATAAAGCCCAAGAATTACATATTTTTACAGTAAAATACAGATATTGTATATTCAAGAATCTTGTCATACAGTGGAAATCTGGAATGTTGTTTTATCCTGTAATGTGTGCGGGAGGGGACAATTTTGCATACAATCATTATAATTGAAAAATCTTCGGGTGCCTGCACTTTGGTATATGCATCCCTAAATATGTCATTAAATTATAACTACACTTTAAAAATGAATAAAGTTTTGCCGGTTCCATTAGAATATCTGTTGTCTCTGTTTGAGATGCATTGTACCTATGGGTTGGAGATAACACAAGAATAAATAAGCTAGATGTATAGCTAGATTTCTAGTTTAGATATTTTATTTCTACTATAAAATACTGACTCTTTTAACAGACGAAGTAAAATCTGATTTGCATTTAAAAATCAAATTATGTGTATGATATAAAACAAAATATAAAAAAAAGTTGCTAAAAATAAATTTCAAGAAAAGTTAAGATGCTATGATACAATGTATAATGAACATTTATGTTTTTTTAAATACAGCCTACAGAATTGAGGGGGAAAATGATGCAATACAAATATACATGTATATGCTTACTGGGGAAAAATGTACAACTTTTGATGATGAAATACCAGCAGAACTAACTCAGACATGACATACATTGTATTATTTGTGGGATAATACTGGTAAAGTTCACTTTTCAGGATGATATTACATACATTACAACAGCAATAAACAGAAGTTAAATAAACCTGATTTCATAATGTGAGCAGAATGCAGTCTTAAACATCAAGGGATACATGCAGACAGATACAATATTTACAGCAAATAGATACAATATGATACACATTCAAATACAGGAGTGAAGAGATATTCTACCAACATGGATCACTTGTAGCTGCAAAAGTTAAGGGCTTGCTTATATCTTAGCAGCAAATGTACCGTATTAAATCCTGACCTGAGGTGAAAGTGTCCTTAGTACTGAGTACTTATATTAACAGTAATTGATAGATGTCTCTCATTTCAGCTGTTTTACATGAAATATGCCTTACAGTCTTATCACTATTAAAATGGGGGAAAAACTTTATGAACAATGCTGCCATTTGATAATACAAATGTACTAAAAATATACATATTCCTACAGATATGGTACAATATTTACAAAAAATCTAGAATTGTTCAGAAGTGCATTTGTATTCTAAACATGAACTGAAAGAATGAAGGAAGTGAAGAAAGTCACAGAGAAAAAGATGTTTGAGATCGAAATCTCGAGATGAAAATTCACACACAATTGAAAATGATAGGCTGTCCAAAATTAAATCAAACATCATATGGCAAGATTTTGAAGAAATTCCTGTTTAAGACAGAAAAAATTAACATATCTCTATAAAAAATATACATATATATATTCTACTTTGCTAGATTTATAAGCAACTAATATATATTTCATAGGAAAAGACACATTGGGGCTTTTAAGAATTTTATATGGTATACTCGCATACCGGTATGTTAGCTTTTTATTCAAAGGGAATAAACTCATTTCTTTGAAATTCCTCTCCCAATAATAGGCTTTGAATTTTCAGATGATGTTTAACATACAATTAATTTTAGACAGCCTGCCGGTGAATTCAGTGATGATTTGATGTATAAAATGTCAGAGACTAGGGGGACATTTTGTCGCCTGTTTATAAAGTTATGACTTGATCCCTCTTCTTTCCATGGCAGTGTGGAATTTAGCACTTGATCTTTTGGCTGTTTGTTCTTTCCTTCTGTCATCCCTAAAAGCCAAAAATAAAATAAATTTACATTAGAAATTACCTACTCATATTTTTTAAATTACATGATGCATAACGGTAATATATACATTATATGGTTTGAATTAAAAACCCAGTTGATTTCACATCTCCTTTGTATACAAGTACTTTCACAGCTTACTTCTTAATAAAATGTGAAGACTATGATATCTAACTAAGGATTCTTAGGATATTGGTTTAACCGTTTAATAAAAACCATTTATTATGGAAAATATCACGGAAAGAACAAAGTAATGAAGAAATTATAAAGGGATCAATGTACTTCAAAAGGCCAAGATAGAAAATAAAGAGAATGTTGCATAGATTCATTTTTGCTTTGTTTTTTTTCACCAATCACCATGATCACACAAATTATTTTGTTTGAGTTTAATACCCCAACCCCCACCCCACACAGCTGAGCTCAAAATAACTTTGTCTGTTTAATTTGTCCCATTGCAAATTCTCCTACTGGTGAGAATGGCAAAATATTAAAAAAAAAAAAAAAACAAAAAAAAAAAAAAACAAAAAACAAAAAAAAAAAAAAAACAAAAAAAAACCCCCAAGAGTCCCATGGAACACATTGCTCACCTCAGTAATTTTGATGCCTTTCTTTACCAGATTTCCCCCCTTGAAACACTACTGTGCCCCCTTCCCCTGTCATGATTTTAACACTTTAGAATCTACACTACCCCAGGATGCTTCTGCATAAGTTTCATCTTTTATGGCTCATAGGTTCTTGAGAAGATTTCTACAGATTTTTCCTATATATTTCTATGCAAAACTTAGATTCCCTATTGTGGCCCGCCCTACCCCCAAGGGTCATGATTTTAACAATTTAGAATCTACACTACCCCAGGATGCTTTGGATCCACATGAGTTTCAGCTTTTATGGCCCATTGGTTTTTGAGAAGAAGGTTTTTCCTATATAAATTCTACGTAAAACTTGGATTCCCTGTTGTGGCCCCGCCCTACCCCTGGGGTAATGATTTTTATAATTTAAAATTTACACTACCCCAGGATGCTTCCACATAAGTTTCAGCCTTTCTGGCCCAGTGGTTCTTGAAAAGAAGATTTTTTAATGACCCCCTCCTATTTTTGTCTTTTCTTGATTATCTCCCCTTGTAAGGAGACTGCCCTTCATTTTACAATCTAAACTCCCCATCAACCCAGGATGCTTCCCCTTTCTGCTAAATTTGGTTAAAATTGGGCCATTGGTTCTTGAGAAAAAGTCGAAAATGTGAAAAGTTCACAGACGGACCAAAGGATGAAGGACAACAAGTGATCAGAAAAGCTTACTTGAGCTTTCGAGCTAAAAATTGGAATAAAATTTGACATCTTGAACAAATTTTCTCTATTTAAACTTAGCTGAATGCAACTCAAGGAAAATGAGGTGACAAGGAAAGTCAAGGCAAAAATACTAAGACAGATATATTGTTTCATGTACATTTAGATTTCAATTTGGATAAAAAATCCTCATACCGTGTTTGTGTGTTAGGGGTTTTGACACTGCTGGTGTTGGATTTGTTGAATGCAGCCTGACTGTTGAAAGGTTTCAGCTTCCCTTTATGAGCCTTCCAGGTCATTGGACGTGCTAGACTAGCCTGAAGATCAAAGGTCGGTCTCTTGGCTGACATGGAACCATTTAAAGTGTTGTTAAGTGAGGCATTGAATTTGAATGGTGTAGCTGAAAAAAAAAAAAATTACAAAAGTTAATTTTCTACCTTACCAACAATCTTTAATTTTAGTACATGTATGTAATTAAATTCAAACAAGGTAATTTAGAGAAAATATGTCCACCATTGAAGGAAAAATAAAATGGGTGAATAAAATGAAGAAAAAAGCAGATGGAGAAAGAATAAAAGTCAACTTCGGTCTTTTAGTCTTTGACCTTTGGCTTTTTTTTTTAGTAAAAAAAAAATTCATGGCCTTAAGATTCATTGCTATAATCATGTGCAGTGGAAAAACTCAGAACGAAAGTTATCTCCTGAAATACTAGTATGTGTGTGCAGTATAGAAATATCTGATCTTGGTTTTTGGCCTTTAAACTTGAAACTAATAGGAGTGTTTCATATTGAAATTTTATTGCATAACCTCCAAAAGAAATTCATTATCCCCAGGAAACCATTTATATAAGATATGAATTTCTTATTTTGACCTGATGACCTTCAATTGTGGCCTTTTCTACCCAGAGGATATTATATGAACAAATTTGAACTAACTCAACTTAAGAATGTTCCATATAAATAGGAATGATCATGGCTTTGTTGTTCTTGATAAGAAGCCTTAGGCTCAAGTGAGCTACCACATATACTCGCTTTTAAGTCGGTCTGCCTATAAGTCAGTTGTATTTTTGAAGCTTACATTTGAGTGATTAAGCTTCTAAAATACCCGTCTTTTTATAACTCGCTTATAAGCTATAAGTCAGACATAGAGTTTTGAAGTAAAGTTTAACTCCCAAAAATTCGACTTATAGGTGAATATATACGGTAAAGAGTTGATAATATCATCCTGATATATTGTGCTAAGACTTAATATGTTGATGGAGCAACCGTTAGGGCAATCGCAGACACTTACCCAGTTTTAATTTAGACCAGGCTTGTTAAACCGCTCATGCCATTTGCTACCTACAGACTCTAATGTCACTGTGTGGTATGTATATTGTACACGTATAACCAAATTGAAGTTTGAACTGAGGGAATTTTAATCAAAAATGTTTTCTCTTCACCCTGGCATTGATTTACCATGTTGCAGTGACGAGCAATGCTGCTTGCTATTAGAACATTATGCTTCCTGGGCCTGTTACTGTAACATGCAACTGAGTGTATTTTTCAATAAAGCTTACTCTTTGATTTGTTAAATGCTGAAGAAGCAGACTTCCTGGAGGGAGTGGGAGATGAAAAGTTCAGGTTCATGTTCTTTGTGGAGAATACTGTGGGTTTGAACGACTTGGTAGCTGAACTTGTTCTGGGTGACTTCCTACTTTCTGAGAAGTTCAGGTTCATCTCCTTGGTTGAAAGGACACTTGGCTTAAAGGGTTCTGCATTGGGTGTTTTGGTGATAAATTTCTTTTTCTGAAAAAAAAAATCAGCATTCAAACTTGTGAGACTCTCACTTATTATTACTTTAACTGCCTCGGTAAGAGTCAATGCAAATAATACCTTACTGTGAATTTATTTATATCAGAATAGAATAACAGTATTATCTACAAATTTATAAACAAAAACACTGATTGCATCTTCACTATATTACATTGTTTAAAATTTCTTTGGTAATTTTTAAAATTGAAGATTTGAAATTGTATTTAATTTTAGTTAAAGCAGTGTATGTAACTGTATGCTATACATGTACTTCAGGATTATTCTCTGACAAGTATTGGCCTTTCAAACAATAGTTTTACTCCCAGACAGGATTAATTTAAACAAACCTTTTCATCCACAGTTGCTGTTGGGGTTTTGTAGCTCTTCAGTTTATTCACCATAGCTAATGTGTCATTCAGGATCTGTTTAGTCTTCTTCACAGAATCGGCATAGTTTTCATTTCTTTTTCTTTTCTTTTCAAGGTAGTCATCTATGGATTCCATCTTCTCAAAATTTCTTTCATGAATTTTCTTCCAGTCTTTATTTTTCCCTACAAGTATGAACAGAGTTTCCGAAAACCAAATATTTCTATCAGTCATTTGGACTGATGACTTAATGTGTTCTACCAGTCCGAAGCATATTCTATCAGTCCGAATAAATTTTAAAATACACAGTGTATATTTCATGTCAGATGTAATTCAAAGAAAATGGCATTGAATATGTAAAAAAAATTGTGGACAAACATGATTGTGATACCAGGGTTTTGCAACTATAATTAATTCAAGCATGGCACCAGCTCACACAGGCTTGTGGCAGCAATGAAGTCACTAGACCCAAGTAAATGTTAGAGGAAAAGAAACAACTAATTAATATTATAAAAAAAAGTTAATTCTTGAAAAAGAAAACTTCTCAAGATTTGTAGAATTCTTTTTGAAATTTAAAGTTTAATTCTCACTTGTAAAATTGAATAATATATAAATAGCAGTTATGAAAGAAATTCAAAGTAAAAATTAATTCTAAATTATCATTACGTTTTTTCAGAGGGCATTGCACATCATCACCTATATACTGCATGTGTTTACCAACAGAGGAATGGAGGAAATTCGGATTAGGAAAAAACGATAGTTTTTGTTAGTAAATAAGTCAAGTAGAACTGCAAAATGGATAAGATTATGGATATTTACGAAGAATAGGAGCTTGCTGCATTGAAATTTTCATTTATGAAGATATTGCAATAGATTAGAATACAATAAATTAATCAGGACAAGCCCTCATCACAATCGGTCACACGGATCGATACTCTAGCGAATTTTATCGGACATTTCGATTTTCTATCGGTTTTGCCGGTAGGACCGATAGTTTTCGGAAACTCTGTATGAACATCAATGATAAAATTTAACTTTTAGACAAAAGATGATGGCATAACAAATGCAAATTACATCAACATCAAAAGTCTTTATGGGATACACTGAGATGATGTACAAATGGATGAGCAAATTGCAAAAAAATCAATTTTTTGCATATTTAGTAATAACTTTCACAAAAATAAAAGAACTCAGCCATTCAAAGGTTATAGGCAAGGTTAGTTTTTGTGAAGATGGACAGAGCAAGAAATGTATGTCCATAAATTGTCAATTATGTGGGTATAAAACTCCCCCCTCTGACTGTGAGACCCCAACTCTAGGGTTAGAGTTTGTACTATAGGATCAAATTCAATGTACCTGGGGTCACTGGCTTGGAGTCTTTTTCTGCTTCTTGTTTCCTCTTGGCAAGAAAAGCTGCAAATCTGGGAATCTGGGTTTTAGTCTCAGTCTCTTTTGGTGTCTTCATTTCTTCAAAGAACAAAATGCAGATAAAGTTAAAATATATTAATCATTACTCATTAGATTTTCAGGAAGGAATTTTCAATTAATGAAATGGGCACACTACATTCATTCAACCTCCAAACCCATGTCTTACAAAACTTTGTTCTAGAAAATAAGTAACTGCAGAAATGTAGCTCTCTTCTTGAGAAAATTCGGACAGACAAAACAGAGAGCTACAGATCCAGGTGTTATAAAATCTTCAATTTACGCAACAGCTTCTTAAAGGGAACGTTTGGTCAGAATTTAAATTTTTATATATAAAACTGTACCTCTCATATAAAAAGAAAAGCTGCATCTAACAACACTGCACTGCTGATAACAGCAGTTAAATTGGATTTTAATAGCTTAATTGGAGCAGCATGGGGAAAACCTTATCATCGCCGCTGCTGACGTAGAGCAGACAGATTAAATGCCAGATGGCTAGAGTCAATGTGTTTATGACTGCAGAAAAATAAAATTCCTTCTTTCAGAAATAAGCTAATTTAAGCAATTGTTAATTTATAGGAATTAAATTAACATCCTTTTTTGACACATTAGAACTTTAAAAAGTTTTAATTAAAATCATGTAAAATAATACAACCTTTGCAGCTAAGTTTTTAATTAAAGTTAAATCCGACCAGTTTATGGCTTTTTATTATTAATTCCTTCTTTTATTTTCCTGAATTCTGAAACACTAGAAGCATAGGAATGTGAAATTATATTTACTATAAAATATTCGATCCAAAATTAAACTGCACACACTTAATTGGCACATTTTCACAACTTGATTCCGACATGATAGTGTTTACATTTAGAGCCAAATGGCCTGCAATACGTCATAAAAGTGAGGATTGTGGGAAACATTTAGCAAGCGCGATAACTTTATCTCTCAACATGGCAGCCTCCAGCAGCCAGTTTACTCATAACTTTGATGTCTTATTACTTTATAATTAAGTTAAAACAAATGGCAGTAACAGGTAAAATTCATTATTGACCATTCAATGAATGAAATATCAAAAAGTTTTTTTAGACCCAACGTTTCCTTTAATTGCTCACTACGGGTATTGTTTCTTGTATTATTTTTGTTCAACCTTATCCACAAATTTACATCCCAACACATACATGTATTATCTTTGTCAATGTATCGGTTTATTGAATCACAGTATACCATGCAGTGTTTCATTAACAAATTTCTGTAAAATTTACTCAAAAATATACTGTTACTCCCTTAATCATCACCCAAAGAGTCATAATGATGCAGAGAATTTAAGATATGTAAAACGGATATTTAGTAGAAGTCTGACTAGACTGTAGCTCTAGTTGTGTACTTATAATAAAGATGTATCTTAGTATGTATTATTGAAATCCAGTAAAACCTGTAGGAGGAGTTTAGTTTTGAAAGAATTTTTCATTATTATAACACGACAACATCAAGTGAACTGTCAGTACCATGTTATAATTCATACTGTTAAAAGGAAATTAAGCTAATGCTTACCTTTCATTGCTACACGTACATTGTATAGTAAAATTATAAATGGTTTTTTTAATGGAATTAGTTACCAGGTAACTCTTTCCTACCTTTGACTGTCTTTTTCTCTGACCGCGGTGTCTTGACAATGTATGTACTCCTTCTGGTGTGTTCTACCTCGGGGGCCTTGTCAGAGTGTAACTCAGGAGTGGGGACTTTCTCAAAAGTAGACCTTCTCCTCTTTGTTGGTGGCTTTAAAATTATAAAAATAATTGCATAAGACATTGAAAATAAGTTGATAATTTTTTTTTGAGATATTTCATCTGAAACCTTTCAATATATCTGGCAGATATTAAGGTAGAACATATGTCAAAAAAGATTTTGTAATAGAATAATGTAAATAGTAACTTAAGTTTCCCTTATTTTGAAGAAACACAGAATTAGTTACCTCTGGAGTTGGCTCTTCTGGTATTGATCTTTTCTGGTGAAACCCTGACTTAGAGGATGTGGTGTTGGACTGAATTTTTTTGGCTTCAGAGGCTTTTGGAGCAGGTTTTGGTGAACTCATAGTTGTAGAAGTCTTCACATCTTTCAGTTTTCTACCTGCAGGGACAACCTTCACAGCATTAGGTGTCTTCACAACATTAGGTGTCTTCACAACATTAGGGGTCCTCGCTGTGGTAGGGGTCTTGGTTGTGGTTGGAGTCTTTGGGGTCTTCCCTACTGTAGATTTTGGTGTGGCAGTATTTTCTAACTAAAAGATAACAAAGAAAGCATCCTTTGTGATTCTGACATTTAAATACATACTCTTGTTTATTGGTTTGAGAAACAATTTCTATGGCATGAAATTTCACGCCTAATATGTATAAAGACTTCAACTTTTTTGTGTTTTTGCTTATCACTTAGTTAAGAGTATGATTGCATACAGTTGCATACCTGGGGCTTTTCCACATTCTCTGTCTTTGTCTTGAAATGATCTGATAAAGCTTTCCTTAATTTATCTAACTGCAAATAAAAAATAAAGAATTTAATTGAAGAAGTGATTGATATCAAAAGTAGTTTGGGATGAAATAAAATATGCTGCAGAAACAATCCCTTCCTCTATGACTTGCGTACACTTGCAGCACCTACCTTACAACACTTAAATTCCTTTATTTTTGTTATACAAATTTCAAGAAATGTACATGTAGGAAAGATAACATTATACACCTTGTAATTATATTGGCCATCGTACGGTCACAACGACAACATATTTACACCACCATCAAAATCTTTTATCCAAGGCTATCGACTTTTCAACTGTAAATGTACAAATTTGAAGAATTGTACATTTACACTATGTCTTTCTGCGAAATTGTAACTTTTTACATTTTTGTACATGTACCAATTCCAAGAAATGTACATGTAAAGAGGACATAATCGCAATTTTTTTTCTTTAAGGCTGATATTGTGACTCATTCGTAATTTGGTTCTAACTTCTAAAGATACACTTGCCTGTGAAAACCCTTTTTATTACTTGTTTATCAAGCTTTATTAGGGACATAATTAAGTCCCTGGCTTTTTCAAATTCAATGTTTAATCCACCATTTTAACGTTTTTTAACTGCAGAACTGTAGCTCCCCGAAAAAAATACATTGACAGACAGTAGAGCTACAGCGACTGTGCCATCCACTGGAAAAACTGCAAAAAGTTGCGCATGGTTCTGGAGTGATTCTTCTTAATTCTTACCTCAATTTCAAAAAATTCTTTACTCCTCTATCATATACTCTCGTAGTCGTAGTTGACATCTGAACGAAGTGCGTTGGACCGAATTATCTCTTGCAAAGCAAAATGTCAGTATAAATCTAGACAAAATTTTCAATTATCTCAATTTCAGGGCCAGGAGGGCTATAGTGCAGTCGCCAATTCCAGGTCACTCATGGTATTTTATGCCATATTGTAAAAATTTAAGCGCAAAAAAATTAATGGATACACTGGTCATGTAGAATTGGTCTTTCTAACTGTAATTTATCACAAAATTTTGAATATCAACTGTAAGAGAGCATCCGACAATTGAAATTCTAAAACACATGCATTGAAGACGGCGATGTTTCTGCGTTGGTGACGAGCTACTTTCTTTTTTGTTCGCTGCAGCAAGGCTGATATAAAAGTTGTAGATAAATAATAAGAGCTCGAAAGTGTGGTAAATGCATTAAGTTTTAGTTTAAAAATCAATCATAATAATCACTGCTCAAATAAAATTATAATCATTAATAAATCAAACTGTAGTAGTTTCTTCAATTTCAGTTCACGTTATCTCGTGATATGAAACATGCCAAAACAGTCTTCACAACAATTCTTTTTCAGCACATGCCCTTCGGGCATGTATATGGGTCATTTTAACCCAGCCCATTGAAATTTGTACATGCCCTACTCAAAATTCATTCATATAGCAGAGATATGACTGTGCAACAAAAAATAAGGTTTTTATAAAAACTATAAGGACAGTGTTTCTGTTTTTTAAATTCTCTCGATAAAATTGTTTCCAGAGTTTTAAAAAATCAACATTGGCCTGCCTGTCTGCCATTTTCATATGCATTTTTGTTCACAACTTTTGACTCGCATGTGGTCATTAGTATAGCTGAACTGAATTTAATAGGATCATGATCATCATGAAAGCAGTCCACTGCACGTGGTATCTATAAACATTTTGTGCTATGTAATTTAGCAAGAAACACCAAGAAAAAAACCCGGTTATATTACACATTTTAATGATTACAATTGAAAATTATTTGACAGGTTGTACCGATAATGTAACGTAAGACGAATGTAGACTTGCAATTCAGATTAAGACATTACATAGCAAGTTTACACAAATAACTGGGGTACAACAGAAGAAATAGCAAGTAAACATCATGAATCAAAAGAAAATTCACACATGCCCTTCGGGCATGTAATTTGAGAATTTTCACATGCCCAATGGCAAATTAACCAGGTCACGGGCATGGGGCACCCAGGTTATTTCGAAGACTGCCAAAACTCAATGTACAAAACCAAGCAACAACCATGTATTTACTTTGAATATTAAAAGTATTCTAACTGGAAAGTATTTTTCTAAGAAATAAAACTGAGTTTACCCTTCAAATGCATTTTTTTAATAAATAGATTCAATTGTATTATTTAATCCAATATATTTTTCTTAATTCTGCATATTGCAATTTGTTTAGTTTTCTTTTGTTTTAGAAATAATTTAAACATATTTCTATTTACTTTTTTTCCAAGCTGCATGATTTTTTTAATATTTCAACATCATAAATGATAAAAACTGTGTCCAGAAACGAACCATATTACAAGACCATGAAGTCACATGACCCGGAAATGGAGAAAATGATTTGTAACTGTGAAGCTAGGCTTTGCAGAAGTACTGTTGTAAATATTTTTCCCGTGTATAGCTACTTAGAATACAAAAATGTTTTTGGATGTTCGACTCACTATTTGTACTTTCAATACATATATATAAAATATAAATCGAACAGCTTTACAAAATATCAATGAAACACCCTGACGTGACCCAATTCACTGTATTAACAACATTTATAAGGAATGTTTTGTTGTGGAAACAGTGAAAGAATATGTTAGGAACGCACGGTTAGCAGGTCTAGCATAATACCCCGATAAAGGTATATAGCTTGATAAAGCTATATAGCTTTATCAAGGTATTTAAAATACCTTGATCAAGGTATTTTATGTAATGAAAATTCAACAAAATTCTTTTGAAATTAAATACTGAAAGTCGAGTTCTAAGTTTTTGTCAGTGTGTCTACAAGCATTTATAAAAAGAAAGAAAAATAATGTTTTTTTTATACCGATTTGTTTGTGTTTGAAACATGCATGGGTGAATTTAGAAACAACTATGACTATCCGTAATTAATTCTTAAAGAATTTTTTTGAATTTTCATTACATAAAATACCTTGATAAAGCTATATAGCTTTATCAAGCTATATACCTTTATCGGGGTATTGTGCTGGACCTGGATAGTAACATTCTGAGATGAACCGTTTTAAAAACATGGATGGAGAAATAAATTGAGAAACAGTGCACTTTTTGTGCACAATAAGTTTTTTCAATGGGTGGCACTGTAGCTCCTCGGTCTGTTAATATATATTTTTCGGAGCTACAGTTCTGCAGCTGCATGTTTTCATGTTTTGGGTCGTGTCATTCCCATGTATTGTAAACTCAAATTTCTTACACCAATACAAGAGATTATATCCTTACTTTCATGTTGGCTTTGATTCCATTTTCCTTAGCCAATTTTTGAAGTTCATTATACTTCATTTTCTCTAATTTATTGGCATCCATCGTTGAAAATGTGTTTACAGGCACACTATCCGCAAGTTGAAATGGCCGCCTTGTTTTGAAATGGAATTCAGCAATTTCATTGGTCGGTTGACAGGTTTCTTGATAGTAGTACGTACGTTAAATGTTTCGCTTTCCCCCCAAATTTTTTCTATACAATTTCATAAAAATATTGTATATTTAAATCATTAGAATTTTTAAAATATATTATAAAGAACAATAAGTATTTAAAGAAAAACCAGATTAATTTTATCCGAATTGTTATATGAACAGTTTAATGTACTTTCAATTTCACAACAGTCAAATCCAAACCCGATCATGAATTCATGATTGATCATTATTCAGTGATGTGTGACAATTAGTGATGGTGTGCTAGTCAACTTTTCATTTAGTTGTTGTTAATGCTTAATTTTTTTTGCTAAAATGGCTAAAAATCCACAAAATCGCAAAGACTTCCTAAAAGAAGCGGAGAAAAGTGGAAATGCAGACACTATTTCACAGTTGATGGGGTTGTATTTCGTTGTTGTTCTAGCCATTTCTACAGCATGGGTTCTAGGATCATTACAGATGGCATTTTACTGGACATTTCTTCTCTTTGGGGTAATTTTTGTTGTGTGGAGAACTAAATTAAGGCAAATATTAAGAAATAAAATATTTGCAGTGGAATGTCTTATTCACAGAAAAAGAGCACTGCGTCAAGATGAATCAAGTGAGTGGCTGAACTTCATTTTGAATAGATGGTAAGTCAGTTTCATTTATTCGTCAAAAAGACGAATGAAGTAGACATTTTAAATGATTCAAAATGTTGTCAAAAGATAAAAAAATTAATTTGTTCTGTATTTATCAGCCTTAGCTGATTTTTCTATGTGGAGTAACTAATTAGTAAGTGCTTTTTACAGACTGCAAATACTCTGAAGCAAACATTGCAAATGATGAAAAATATGCTGGTGCAAAAAAAATCAGTCAAATGGATTATTTTTTGAAAAAGGCATAAGCAATCATTTGTTTTGATTAATTTATAAGATTCATTGAAATGGTGTTGTATCCTTCAAAATGGTTTCGTTCAAAGATTTTTTGCTAATTAGGAAATTAATTTGTTCTGTATAGCTTTGTAAACATTTAACATATGGTGCTTTGCATGAAAAAAGAATGAAGAGGATTTTAAACAGATCTTTATATCATTTCAAAATTATTTGTTTTATTACAAAGCATATAAACTTAACTCCCATCAATGCAAAAACCTAGGTTGACCACCTAGAGGACCAGTTTATTCATACCTTAATTCACAGTAACTTGGTGTACCTAAACTTCTTATATATATTTTTTTCATTGCTAGTTAAAACAAAATTGTACTTTGAAATTTTATGTGATAAAATTCATTTTTTATCTCTTAAAGTTAAAAGCAGCATGCAATAGACTGGTATTAACAATTCATTTTATATTATCTAAAATTGCACAAAATAACTTCACTTCGTGGTTTGATAAGAGGATTAAAGTATTATTTATAATCAGATTTGGTACCTTTACTTTGAGAAATTGAAACTCAAAATTTGTGCTTGCTGCACAATATATATAAATGACAAATGCAAAATAAACACAAACAAGTTAAATGCTTTGGACAAAAGACATCACAATTAGGGAATCTCAATCTTAGTTTGAAAAGTTCTTATTTATAAAATTTATAATCATTGAAGTTTTTATGTTCATACAGTAGATACTGTTTTCCGGTTTAGTGATGTACAAGTAATTAAATTTTATAGAAGGAAAAAAGGTTAGAAAAAAGCAAATCTACCCTGCACAAAATCTGGATAAAGCCGTAGATATAATTTTGTAGAAGAATCTGTTTTTTCTTGTGATATTTTTTTTTATCAACCCTGTTTTATGATCACCTAGTGGTCATGCAAATATTTCTAAACCTGAAGAAGTCTACAGATATATTAAACAATCTTTTTATAAACTACCTTGTATTTGCCATTAATTTACATTTCTGTTAAGTGTGCTTAAAATATTGCACAAATTCATTTGCATATTTGCTGGTAGAAATGAGAAAAACTATTATTAAGTCGCTGCAATCCAGAGAAATCATATCATTAAATATTTGCTTGGTGAAATTTAAACTGTCATGGACTTTAACTTAGATTTATTATCATGATTATTAAGAATTCATGCATTGAGTATTTAAGAAAAACAATAATTTACAATAAACATAAGTAAAGTATGTCATCCCACGTGATTCAGCTTTAATTCATCATATGATTCATTAACTTAAGGAGTCTGTTTTTTGTTTATTGTTATTTACAGGTGGGTTTTTGCGTCTAATAGTATCCAGGATATTGTGAAGAAACACATTAACGATCGCCTGGTGTCCATCAAGCCTGGATTCATTTGTAAGATTTTAGAACCATCAGTATTTTTATAACTAGCTAGGTTACAGTAATTTGTTCAGGGGATATAGTTAATATACTAAAATTAGGTTACAGTAATTTGTACAGTAAATATAGGCAACTCTATGTATGTAATATACATATGATTGTTAAAGCATTAAATTGATATACATCCTCATAATTCATAAGAAAATTCAACTGAAGTGTGAATTTCTGCATGGATGCATTAGATATAGTCCGCAAATATGCATAAATAGTTTTTAGACAGCTTCAAGAGATGAAGACTTCATTATACTGTGTCTGGCATCTTGAATACAGTTTTGAATTTACTCAACACTTTGAACAACAAATAGCCTGCTTAATATTAAAACGTCCTATTGATCACTCACCCAAAGCAATGAGTTAATGTATGGCCCTATAGCCAGCCAGGGGTACTAAGATCAATAAGAGATCAGATTCATATTATTTACCTGACTGTGCGGTTGACAAAGTTTATTATTGATTTCAAGTTATTTTTGAAAAGTTTGCTTTATAAGTTTATCATACTTTGTAACAAATGTAAATTTATTGATCCAATTTTCAACGGTGATATTATTTTCTCGAACTAAAATGAGAATGAAATGAGTAAAAAACCCAAAATAAAACAGATCACTAATTAGTTGGGAAGATTTGAGACCAGATTGATGTAATCCTACTCTAAATAATCAAAGTGATTTCTTGCAATATCTAAACACTATAGGGACATTTTTTGTTGACAATCTTTTTTTGGAAAAGGGCAGTTAAAAAAAAAGTTTGCAGAGCTCTCAAGCTTCTTCTCTGACACGCAGTTTATGTGTTGTATAGTGTGGAGCAGTTTAATAAATTTTGGTTTCCTTAAATGAGGTGAAAACATAGATAAGAGACTTATATGTGAAGATTACAGGGTGATTTATTTGTCATGACAGATAGATTTGGATATTTACGCATTATATCCAGAGATTGAAAATGTAATAAACTCTGGATATAATTGTCAAAATAAAGAATAAATGATCAAGTAGTAGATGTATTATAGGGTAGTGATTAGGAATATTTATTTTATTGATTGCTTGTGGTTTTGAGATTTAGTAGATATATATAAAGAATTGAAAAGTCAAGGTCATTCTTTGGTTAAAAAAACAGGCCTGATAAACAATTTCTTGCCAAAATGAGAGAGAGAGAGAGAGAGAGAGAGAGAGAAAGAGAGAGATAACATATTTTAGTTCTATCAAAACAGTTTGTCAATGAGCATATATAAACCTTTATAATAGATTAATTAAAAAACTCTATGCCCATGTATTTGAATTTCATTATCAAGAGAGAATAACATTCAAATGTTCCATTTGTTTCAGTTGTTCCTGATTTCCTATTGTTTCTATTTTATTATTAATTAACAACAGCCCAATTACATCTGTCTGCATTCACATTTGGGGAGACCACACCTACCATCCAGCATATCAAGGCTTTTGAGCTGACTGATGGAGCCCCCTTTGGTCGGCGCCCCATTGCCTGGAGCTCCATCTGGAGCCCACCCCCGGGGCTGGAGAACATGTCCTCCTATCAGGTGGTGCTGGAGCTGGACCTACAGTCCCACCTGGAGGATTTCCTTATGATGTTTGTGGCCAAAGTGGGCAGTGGAAGGTAGGTCGGAAGGTCAAATTAATTCCCATGGCTGGAAATATTTAAGTAATGAAGCTTATATCAACTTTTGTTATACAATATAACATAACTTGGGGCAGTTTATGCTCTATAAACTGCTTTGCGGTTTATAAAAAAGCATAAACTGCCCCAAGTTATGTTATGTCATCTAACATAAGTTGAAAAATTGTCTTATTGTCTGCACTGAAATTAAATTATAAGAAATGAAGCTTATTTCAACTTATGTTAGATGACATAACATAACTTGGGGCAGTTTACGGGGGGTCAAGCAGCAATGAGTTCAGGGTACATATGTTTAGTAGTCTAGAGTAATACTGAAAACTATACATGTACAGCATTTAATCGCTCTTTATTGTGGAACTTTTGCATTAACACAATATCCCATTATATTTTTGGTAGTAAATAAATGGTTTCTTTTTCAGGGCTGGACTGAATTTTGATGTTGCTGTAGAAGGGCTGTCAATAACTGGAAATCTACAGCTGATATGTAACATGTCTATGGATGTTCCATTTCCTCATGTTTCTAAAGTCACTGCATCCTTCAGAGAAAAGTAAATACTTTGTTCAGACAATTCTTGTGTAATTTCATAATTAGCTATAAAATGAAAAAAAATCATCCAGAATATTGAAGGTTTGCAAAAATTGCACACATTTTGATAATCCTAGTGCAGACATGAATATTTTCTCCTATTTGTCGTGCAGGCCAGATGTCTGGTTTAATGTAAAAGTTCTGAAGTCATTACAAATCATGGAGGTTCCACTACTGAAATCCTGGATTCAGGCAAATATTGATGATGGAATTACAAAAGGTATGGTCTTTTTGAAAGGTGTTCCTATAACAACCAAGGTTTCATTTGTAAACATTAAAATTTTTCATTACCGTGGTATTTTGTGGTTTGATCAAATGGTAAATTATAATAATATTCTGTATTTTCTCAAAGCCAGTCAAAGAAAATATTAAATCCACAACAAAGATAATATTACAAGTACATTGTATAATGATCTGAAACTAACAAAAAAAAAAATCTCTCACTTTATAGTATAGTAAAAACATTATCTAGAGATTAAAAAATAGTTTTCCATGGTTAATCTTCCTATTGTTTTGTAGCTTTGGTTGATCCTGGAAAAATTGACATTCCCATTGTGAAATATGCAGGGCCTTTGAGACAAAAAACACAGCCAAATTCAAAAACAAAACAGCTAGGTAAGGGTAGAAAAGGGATATTCTGTTTCAGGTTATTCTAATTTGTAATATACTTATTAAATTTTACTACATGTGTAATGGTACAGGAGATACATGTACCAAGATAAAGTGAACATAAATGATTTCTTCTTTTATCGCTCATCCTCTCTCCTTCTACATTATGCCTATTTAAACTATTCAAATGTTTGTTAGCTCATTATTTTATAACTTTTTTCAGCACAAGGAGTTTTGACTATTTCACTCAAAGGAGATGCTTTTCAAAGTGAAGGCAAGTTCTTTAATGTCTATGAAATGTCTCAAATATATGAAAAATAACTTTTGATGTGAGATATTGATAAAAACTAATCATAGAGTAAATTGCTCTAAGAGTATTGGAATAATTTGTTCTTTTTGAAAATGAATAGAGGTTGGAATTCTTGGTGAGTTCCCAAGAAATAATACTTTGCTAGACACAAGTAGAAAAGAGAAATGTGTGGCTGTAGAAAAAAGACCATAAAATGATTTCCATGCTTTGCAATATCTGTATTATTTCAAACACTGTCCTATTTTGGTCCTTTATATGCATATTACGATATAAGTAGTAATGCCGGGAACACTGAGAAAAAATGTTTTTGGAGTAAATTTACAATCCTCTTTAAAATTAAAGAAATCATGAAGTAAACCTTCTTGCCTGTATGAATATGTCAAAGAGAGCTGCTGAAAGCTTTCTCACCAAACAGCTCTATGTACTGGTATCTGATCAAAAAACCATACTAAAAAAAGAAAACAGGATGAAAACATTTTCATAGAAATTTTCTTTATAAAATTTCTGTCAAAAGTAGGTCTATAAATGCTGTATCAAAATAAAGCTATTTAATTATATTTAGCTGATTCAGATATGATTTGATTAAGATAATCAGATCTCTTCAATACCTGTTTCATTGTAGTGTATCTTAAAAATAGTTTTCCTATATACATATATACCATCTTTGCAAAGATTTTGGACAAACCATAATAGCATGTAAACTCTCTTGCCATCCAATTATTTGCTTATAAGCTTATATTGTAAATATACATATATTATTTGGATGCATTAGCAACTGTAGATTCCTTATTTTTCGTGAGTACTTTTTATCGTGAACTGGGTCTTTCAAGTCAAATAGCCAGACTTATAATTTGTGAATGGATGGTTGATCAGCTGAATTTACATTGATTTCTGCACCATTAAAATAAAAGTGAGTAATATTTTTCGCGAGTGATGCTTCTCGTGAAATTACGCGGAAATTAATTCCTCATGTATAATTAGGAATCTATAGTACTCAATCAGTTTTTAAGTACAAGTACAAAGTTTCATGGTTTGTTACAACGCACTTTGAAAAATTACGCACTTTGAAAACTTTTTTCAAAGTGCGTTAAAATTTGGGACCAAGCTAACGCACTTTGAAAAAAATAATTTTTTTTCAAAGTGCGTTAATATCGACCATATTAACGCACTTTGAAAAAAAATGTAAAGATTGATCAATATTCCATCAAATAATCGGTATGATAAAAAACAGATTCTGGTTTGATAATTTTTTCATGATAAAGTCACAGTAGGACCTGAGATATTGACGTTTTAAATATTTAAGGTTTTGATAAAATAAAAGGGAAAATTAAAGGGTCTTGAAAAAAAGAGTGACGATTGTTTAAGTTCATTAATTTGTTTCTTCTTTTTTTTTTAATTGTAGTCTTTGATAAGTAGAAGTAAAGGTGTATAGGGGGCACTAACAGAGGACAGCTTCAAGCAACTTAGCATTTATCATAATAAAAAGGGGCCAATTTGATTGTTCAAAACTATGAAAATTCTTTCTCTCTCATACATTTTACTGTACTTAAAAATTTCTTGTTTTCATCTTTTTTAATTAACTCATTTATTATTGAAAGTTTTCAAGGTTATACCAGTTAGGTAAATACATAATTATATGAATGCTATGAGTATAGCATAGACATCGAGACTGGGCGAAGGGCCAGGGGAGGGGATGGGGGGCTAATCCCCCCACTTATTTTGGAAAGATATATACATCGTATAAGCATTGAAAATGCAGCGTACCCTTTTCTATATATTCGATCAATGCATACTATCTTTGCAAGATATATAACTGTATTCAGCGGCAGCTCACACATATTGGTCCGACCAAAATAATTCCATCATGATAAGTAGATACAACATTATTGTTCATGATAAGAGTAAAGTTGTGTATGTCATACGTTAAAGAAATCAAAAATAACGTCAAAATATCATTAGAAAGTCACTTTCCCCCCGAAATGCAAATAAAAAATATCAATATTCCTACGCTCGCTCCCTCCTCAGCCTTTTTTTTTTTACGTGTTTGATAACAGAGAATAATTAGGTCATTCTTCGATTCATATCTTTTCACCAATGAATTGATAATACTATATCAACAATTGTATTAAGTACATGTTTATAGTCCGTTAATTATCATACAATTTGTTCTTAAAGAAAAAATTTATCATTCTGTGTGTGTATTATTAAATGACGGAATTTTCAATCCCTGGCCTGCTCGTGTGTACACTTTGTAAACTGTAGGGTATGTGTGGCAAAACGAGAACTGCATGGGTTGGAGATTCGGGTTCGTGTTGAAGTTCAGCATACCATTATATATAGAACTTGAATAATGTAAGTAATTTCTGCGACAAATATATTAGTATATTTCAGTTATTTTCAAAACAAAAAAGGTTTTCCATGTTTTCAGTTTAGAATTTTCCGACCCGGTCCTATTTTCCCAACCCGGCCATTTTAAACACAAGTTGGTGCAGATGCAAATGTTAGAACAAACTATATAAAGTTCAACAGGGATTGTATAATTTTTATTAATCAGAATTCGTATTTATATGATCTAATTAAGAAAAGAAAAGTTTTGTCTGACACCGTAACTTCTCGGCAAAACAAAACGTGTTTCTCCGAGCTCGCTGGATGCGTGTGACAGCTCCATTGCACGTGTGTAGACCAAGGCTACAGGTACATGTAGGCCTATGTGTACTGTTTGTTAGGAGACTGGGTGACCGTAATGCTATGGAATCACGATATTTACAACAGTTCCATAATTAGACAGTGCAGTTTTTTTTTATTAACGTCATTATAAACACTGTTAAACATATTAAATCTAACAGTCGAATATCTTTAGATATGGGGTAACCCATATCTATTCTTGTTAGGTTTATTGCTCCCCTCCCCCGTTTGTTACCGACACCTATGTATTGGAAAGATAAAGATTTGGACTGAGGGATCTTATACTCGTCTTCTCCTCTTTTCGACAGGAGTAAATCAATTCATTTTTGAGGTTAGGGTTAGGCTTAGTTTTTTGAAAGATAAATAAGTAAAATAACAAATAAAATCTTTCCATGACTAAAATATTATTTTTTTTCATTTTTATATTTTGCGTAATTTACATTCTGAGCATGTGAGTCTGATCCCCCTCTTTTGTATGTGAAATTTATTGCCTTTGATTTCGTCATTTTAATAAATGACATTATTCATCTCTAAGAGCGATTTTAAGTCAAATTTATATATAGTTAGCAAAAACTAGCTGCGGTGAGCCTTATTAGCATTGGAAGACATAAATATTATTTTTTTTCAAAGTGCGTTAAGTGTCTCCATGTTAAAATATATTGATGTAAACTCTTAAAGCACTTTGAAAAAATTTTTCAAAGTGCGTTGAGTTGGTCCCAAATTTAACGCACTTTGAAAAAAATTTTCAAAGTGCGTTGATATTGTCCCAATTTTAACGCACTTTGAAAATTTTTTTCAAAGTGCATAATTTTTTCAAAGTGCGTTGCCACAATGGTTTCACTTTTATCATCAATGAAAACAATTTCATTTGAAATTTTCTTTTCTATAAAGCTCATACAGATACTTGAAAAACAATACTTATACAGGGAATGAAAAAAATTACTTCCCTGTACCTTTCAATTCATTTATAATTCATTTAAAGTGGATTGATTTGAATTCCAGGGTTCACTGTAGTAACTCTTCCACACACTTGTACACACTGTCAGATAAAATTGCAATACATGTAAATTATATTCTACTGGCATAAAGTAGTTTACCAGAAAGAAATTTTAGACACGTACGAGATATGCTAAACCTGTTTGTGTTATTACTCTAAATATTTGTAGGATAAATGTTCAACTTATGTTCAGAAACAAGTGTTTTGAAAATATACGTCTCTTATATGAATATTTTTGCATATATTTGAGTTGTGAAATCTGAAATATGTTTAACATGTGACAGACAAATTTTGAAATAATGTTGAACACATGATATTTCTTTCTTTTTACATGATTAACATACATTGTCACTATTCTGTATTTAGAATTGATTTGACATTGTAGACAAGAGTGCCGTCCTGTACACAATGCTGAGGATAGGAGACATGAAGAGACAGACTGCTGATCACCTGTGTACTAATGACTGGACGGATACCTGCTCATTCTTTGTCTACAATATCAGCAAAGACACTGTGAGTAAATACATCTCTTATAGACCGTTTTTTTTTTTATTAGAATGTTTTGAATGTTTTACAACTTGTAAATCACAGGTCAATTAATTTAAATGTATAGTTCAAATTAAGGAGGCTAGGGGGTCAACAAATTATTTTTTTATTAACCACCCGATATAACTTAAATCTTGGGATATGATATCTCAAGCTATCAACTATCATTTGGGAAAGAAAAATTTCATAAATTTTAGTTTTCAAATTTGATCATTTTATTATATCTAATCTTTATATGGAGCTCGTCTTCTAAATGAGATCAAAATAGTCTAAAAATGGCCACAACCACCCAGCCTCTTTAAATGGCAAAGCTAGTTACCCATAAAAGCTGTTTTAAAAAAGTACCTGTATACAAATGATATTTTTGTTACATTAGAGGGATAATCATTGCACAGTTCACCATGGTTAAAGTTTATAAGAATAATGTCATATTTTGTAGTTGGTGGTAAAGAACAAGTGTCGTCGATTGTTATCTAATGTGACATTAGACAGACATGATCTGGAGTTGTCATCTTTCCCTCTAGAAGTCAAACCAGTGTAAGCAATATGAATTATCACATTGTATTTTGAGAAGTGTAAACCTCTTAAATTTATTATACCCCACGCAACAAGTTGCGGGAGGTATAATGTGTTTAACCCGTCCATCAGTCAGTCAGAGTGTCAGTCAGTATGTCCTGTTTTTTTTGTCAGCGCAACTCCTCATAAACTACTGCACAGAATTTTGTCAAACTTTGCAGATACAGTTAATTCTCGATAAACCGCCACCTTTTGTAATTTAGAAATCATGGCGGTATAACGAATTTGGCGATGAATTGAATTTTCCATCTTTTAGGAAATAAGACATAGAGTTATCGTTCTTAGAAATACCATTTAGCGTTTCTTTTCTTATTATCACATGTACATGTATATACAAACATATTTCTATATTTGAAAATACTTCAAGTAACTTTTTTAATGTACAATTTTGTTAAAACAAAATATTCAGTTATGAAATTAAGACAAGTACATGTGTATGCATGTAAATCTGCACGTTTGATATTGAAAAAAAATGCTTGGTCGATCGTCGTGATATATTGCCTATAGTACGCAAAATAAGTTCTTGAATAAATTCATTGTTTATGAAATCATAGTTAATGAAACGTTCACAATTTCTGACTTATAATTATTTTTTAAGCAAACTTTGCATTGTTTTTAAAAGCAGAGATCATCAAAATATTTATCGTTATCGGCGTACTTTGCAACGACCGCTTTCGTGGCGAAGTGTTGATTTATAAATGATTTTATTAAACAGAAAACAAAATTGTTCTAACAGTTCATGTTAAAATTATTGTTTAATTAATTTACTTAATTGCACCTTGACTGACTTTGCATGCTTTACAACAGGGATAGTGTCAACCAATTAGCCGCGCTTCACTGACCACATGCACCTGTGGCGGTATTATCGAGATAATTGATACTTAAAAATGGACGTTTGTTGTGAAAACAGGGTGGCGGATGGCGGTATGCAAATTTGGCGTTATAAAGAGAATTTTATATAGCAGGAAAAACGTTCTTGGGAAATCATGGCGATATTGCGAAAATGGCGATGAATCGAATGGCGATAATTCGAGAATTGACTGTACATGTATTTAGGACACATTGTGTAGATATGCAGATTACCAGGAAATTCTGATTCCTTAATTTTTAGCTCTACTGGTCAGAGACCAGAAGAGCTTATATCAAACGTCCGTCCGTTTGCTGTCCGACTGTCTGTAAACAATTTTTCAAAACACTACTCCTCCTACAGTTTTGCTCTGATTTTAATATAACTTGGCACACAAGTAGACTGTACATAAAATAGTGCATCGGTTTTTGATTTCGATGAATGGTGTTGCCATGGTTACTAAAAATAGAAATTTCTGTGAAATTCCTTTAAAACGCTATTCCTCCTACAGTTTTGATCTGATTTCAATATAACTTGACACACAAGTAGATTACACTAAGATACATAAAATAGTGCATCGGTTTTCGATTTCAATGAACGGTGTTGCCCTAGTTACTAAAAATAGAATTTTCTGTGAAATTCCTTTAAAACACTACTCCTCCTACAGTTTTGATCTGATTTCAGTATAACTTGACACACAAGTAGACTACACTAAGATACATAAAATAGTGCATCGGTTTTTTATTATGATGAACGGTGTTGCCATGATTACTAAAAATAGAAATTTCTGTGAAATTCCTTTAAAACGCTACTCCTCCTACAGTTTTGATCTGATTTCAGTATAACTTGGCACACAAGTAGAATACACTAAGATACATAAAATAGTGCATCGGTTTATGATTTCGATGAACGGTGTTGCCATGATTATTTTTTCTGTGAAATTCCTTTAAAATTTTCTATAGTTTTGGTCATGGCAATGGCTTCTTTTCTTAGTTATAAGTACAAACCAGTATGTGTTCTGGTTCAGATGTTTTATCCTTAGATTTATGGCCATATCTTGAATACAGAGATGAATAGTGTATCAGCGCAACTCCTCATAAACCATTGCGCAGAATTTTATCAAACTTTGCAGATATTTAGTACACAGTGTGTAGGTGTGCATATTACTTTATTTTTTCTGGCAATTTCAACTTAAAACTTTGGCCTTACTTTGAATATAGAAATGAAGAGATTGTCAGATCAACTTCTCATAAATTGCTGCACAGAATTTTGACAAACTTTGCAGACATCTAGGACACAATGTGTAGATGTTCATACATTTTGTATTACCAGGAAACTGGTAATCCTTTATTTTTTCTGGCAATTTCAGCACTTTGAGTTTTGGGGGAGGATGGGGTATGTGAGCTTCCTCACTTATTTTGATTGCTTTTATGGTAGGATGAAATAGTGAAGCAGTTTTTTGTAGTACTAATATTAATGTTGAACTTTTATTGTTGGCTCTCAAAAGAAACAATATCTATTCTCAAAAGGA